>NC_084570.2:2725000-2845000 GCF_033978685.3 Nerophis lumbriciformis | reverse complement strand
AGTGCCATTATCTTGACATAATGATATGCGCTCGGCATTACATTTCTTGAAACCAGCAAACTTATACTAAAAACGTATTTATTGTTCTTAATGGAAAGGCAACAAGGCAACCGCTTGTTACTCTCGGGGTCTCCAAATCATATTGTCTAAAAATGCATTTTTCCATTGATAACATGACATCATCGAGCCAAGTGAGTGCTCTTACAGTCAATTAGTGCGCATATTTACATATATCATTTTTTTTATTGTAATTTTGAAGAATTTACCTGAATGTGCATGAACTATTTCTGTTCAAAATTGTTAGAAATGTCACATGTTAAATGTTTAAATATTAACTGTTAGTTTACTGTACTGTGCCAACTGTACTACTATATGAGTACGTATTTTCTATTGTTTCATTGAAAATAAAACCGCAAAGTCGATTTGGCTGTCATCTGTTCTAATTATGAGACACAATTGTGTCAAAATCATGATTTTTTTTTTTCATGCTTGAAATAAGAAATAATTACTTTAAAAAAGTAGTTTTATACTTGTGAGTGTTGATGACACAGCTTTGCAACAGTTGATATTCTAGTTTCAAGCATGTTTTACTCAATATAGGTCATCAAATCTCAGCAACAAGCTGTAATATCTTACTGAGATCATTTAGGACCAAAACACTTAAAACAAGTAAAACACTCTAACATAAAATCTGCTTAGTGAGAAGAATTATCTTATCAGACAGAAAATAAGCAAATATCACCCTTATTTGAGATATTTCGTCTTACTTAGATTTCAGTTTTTGCAGTGAGATTGTATTCTTTGTTTGAAAATAGAACAAGCACATTCTGAAATTGTACAAATTATAATGTTGTTGGTTATTTTTACACTTAGTTGTTGCGGTTAATAGTATTCTATCTTTGTCGTTATTTATATTTTCTGAATAAATTGTGTGATAATGCTCATCAGTCAACTCATTGCCGTTAATTTTCAATCTATCAAGATAAAAGAATTATATCAAAATCAAATTACAGTATGTTATTTATGTAGTTTGATAATTTTCCTCGACTGGTGCACTAAAATCATGTGGTTTATGTCATACTTGCCAACCCTCCCGGATTTTCCGGGAGACTCCCGAAATTCAGCGCCTCTCCCGAAAACCTCCCGGGACAAATTTTCTCCTGAAAATTTACGAAATTCAGGCGGACCTGAGTGACGTGTCGACAGCCTGTTTTCACGTCCGCTTTCCCACAATATAAACAGTGTGCCTGCCCAATCACGTTATAACTGTAGAATGATGGAGGGCGAGTTCTTGGTTTCTTATGTGGGTTTATTGTTCGGCAGTTTCATTAACGTCCTCCCAGCGCGGCAACAACACACAACAACAGCAGTCACGTTTTCGTCTACCGTAAAGCAGTTCGTCTGCCGTAAACAGCAATGTTGTGACAGTCTTAAACAGGACAATACTGCCATCTACTGTACATGCATATGTGACAATAACATCTACGGCTTTTAGAGAATGCGGTGCACAACTGCGCACACAACAAGGAGACAAAGCAGAATGCATCATCAGAGAGGGTGTTCAGCATGGTTAGAAAAATAGTGACAGAGAATAGAACAAGGATGGACAATTCAACCCTTAACTCAACAATGAGTAGATGAGTGTTATGTGTGTGTATATGTGTAAATAAAGGAACACTGAAATTCAAGTATTTTTCTTATTTATATATATATATATATACATATATATATATATATATATATATATATATATATATATATATATATATATATATATATATATATATATATATACTGTATATATATATATATATATATATATATATATATATATATATATATATATATATATAGCTAGAATTCACTGAAAGTCAAGTATTTCTTATATATATATATATGAAATACTTGACTTGGTGAATTCTAGCTGTAAATATACTCCTCCCCTCTAACCACGCCCCCAACCACGCCCCCACCCCACCTCCCAAAATCGGAGGTCTCAAGGTTTGCAAGTATGGTTTATGTTGTACATCAATCAATCAATGTTTACTTATATAGCCCTAAATCACGAGTGTCTCAAAGGGCTGCACAAGCCACAACGACATCCTCGGCTCAGATCCCACATCAGGGCGAGGAAAAACTCAACCCAATGGGACAATGAGAAACCCCCCCCTCTAGGAGAGACCGGATGCAATGGACGTCAAGTGGATCTAGCATAATATTGTGAGAGTCCAGTCCATAGTGGATCTAACATAATAGTGAGAGTCCAGTCCATAGTGGGGCCAGCAGGAGACCATCCCGAGCGGAGACAGGTAAGCGCAGAGATGTCCCCAAACGATGCACAGGCAAGTGGTCCACCCCGAGTCCCGACTCTGGACAGCAAGCACTTCATCCATGGCCACCGGACCTGTGCCCCCCCTTCAACGAAGGAGAGGGGGGCAGAGCAGAAAAAGAAACGGCAGATCAACTGGTCTAAAAAGGGGGTCTAATTAAAGGCTAGAGTATACAAATGAGTTTTAAGATGGGACTTAAATGCTTCTACTGAGGTAGCATCTCTAACTGTTACCGGGAGGGCATTCCAGAGTACTGGAGCCCCAATAGAAGACGCTCTATAGCCCATATATAGCATACATATATAGCATCATCTACAAAGATACAAATAATTGCTACTGCGACATCCAGTGGACACATTTAGAACAGCAGTTTCTTTCAAAAATTTTAGGTGAATTTTTATACTAAGCAAACTCATCCCGTGGGTCGGATAAAACCTGTTCGCGGGCCTGATCCGGCCCTTGATCCGTATGTTTGACACCCGTGCTTTAAACCGACCCCATTTTAATTTTTTATAGTTAACCCATGTGCAATCACAAAACCTTTTTTGATACAAATTAAGGTAGCTGTTGGAGAGAAATTTGCTTGTATTAAAATTCAATTAAATTAAATACCCCATTTTGAGCGATACAAGGCTTCCTCTCCATTGCATCACTTTCGCGCTCCCTTTTTCCAATCCGAATCACTTAAGTGTTCTCCATCGACATCCCTCAATGTCCAAAATTATTTGGATTGTTTCACTGTGGGGGTCCGTGGAGCGTATGGGGACGTGGTTAAATCCTCGATGGATTATGATGTCCAGATTGTCATTTTGAATTAAAGACAGAGATAAGGAAAATATGAGTGCAAAGCACAAAAAAAAGGATCATAAGTAGATTTGGTTGTCAAGAAGAAACAATGTTATAATGAAAAAGGGTAGAGAGAGATAACATATGTGTGTGTGTGTGTGTGTGTGAAGTGGATCCAATCACTAAAATCAGCTTGATTTGTCCTTTTAAAACCTCCTACTGGTCCATGAACTCTCTGTACAAGATGTACAATCAATCAATCAATCAATCAATCTTTATTTATATAGCCCTAAATCACAAGTGTCTCAAAGGGCTGCACAAGCCACAACGACATCCTCGGTACAAAGCCCACATACGGGCAAGGAAAAACTCACCCCAGTGTGACGTCGATGTGAATGACTATGAGAAACCTTGGAGAGGACCGCATATGTGGGTAACCCCCCCCCTCTAGGGGAGACCGAAAGCAATGGATGTCGAGTGGGTCTGACATAATATTGTGAGAGTCCAGTCCATAGTGGATCCAACATAATAGTAAGAGTCCAGTCCATAGTGGGGCCAGCAGGACACCATCCCGAGCGGAGACGGGTCAGCAGCGCAGAGATGTTCCCAGCCGATGCACAGGCGAGCGGTCCACCCTGGGTCACGACTCTGGACAGCCAGCACTTCATCCATGGCCACCGGACCTGTGCCCCCCCCCCCTCAAGGAAAAGGGGAGCAGAGGAGAAAAGAAAAGAAACGGCAGATCAACTTGTCTAACTGGGGGGCTATTATAAGGCTAGAGTATACAAATGAGTTTTAAGATGGGACTTAAATGCTTCTACTGAGGTAGCATCTCTAATTGTTACCGGGAGGGCATTCCATAGTACTGGAGCCCGAATAGAAAACGCTCTATAGCCCGCAGACTTTTTTTGGGCTCTGGGAATCACTAATAAGCCGGAGTTCTTTGAACGCAGATTTCTTGCAAGAGACCTGTGGACCAGCAGAGGTCTCGGTATCATTTTTAGGTGCAACTTGTACAGAGCAGCTCAGTTAGTTGTTCTCTTTCCCAATGAATCTGTCATCATGAATTGATTTAAGTGGACCCCGACTTAAAGGGGAACATTATCACCAGACCTATGTAAGCGTCAATATATACCTTGATGTTGCAGAAAAAAGACCATATATTTTTTTAACCGATTTCCGAACTCTAAATGGGGGAATTTTGGCGAATTAAACGCCTTTCTATTATTCGCTCATCGGGAAGCAGCCTTCCCGGTAAGGTCTATTCAGGTGTACTGGAGAGGAGGCTACGCCGGATAGTCGAACCTCGGATTCAGGAGGAACAGTGTGGTTTTCGTCCTGGTCGTGGAACTGTGGACCAGCTCTATACTCTCGGCAGGGTCCTTGAGGGTGCATGGGAGTTTGCCCAACCAGTCTACATGTGCTTTGTGGACTTGGAGAAGGCATTCGACCGTGTCCCTCGGGAAGTCCTGTGGGGAGTGCTCAGAGAGTATGGGGTTTCGGACTGTCTGATTGTGGCGGTCCACTCCCTGTATGATCAGTGTCAGAGCTTGGTTCGCATTGCCGGCAGTAAGTCGGACACGTTTCCGGTGAGGGTTGGACTCCGCCAAGGCTGCCCTTTGTCACCGATTCTGTTCATAACTTTTATGGACAGAATTTCTAGGCGCAGTCAAGGCGTTGAGGGGATCCGGTTTGGTGACTGCAGGATTAGGTCTCTGCTTTTTGCAGATGATTTGGTCCTGATGGCTTCATCTGGCCAGGATCTTCAGCTCTCACTGGATCGGTTCGCAGCTGAGTGTGAAGCGACTGGGATGAGAATCAGCTTCTCCAAGTCCGAGTCCATGGTTCTCGCCCGGAAAAGGGTGGAGTGCCATCTCCGGGTTGGGGAGGAGATCTTGCCCCAAGTGGAGGAGTTCAAGTACCTCGGAGTCTTGTTCACGAGTGAGGGAAGAGTGGATCGTGAGATCGACAGGCGGATCGGTGCGGCATCTTCAGTAATGCGGACGCTGTATCGATCCGTTGTGGTGAAGAAGGAGCTGAGCCAGAAGGCAAAGCTCTCAATTTACCGGTCGATCTACGTTCCCATCCTCACCTATGGTCATGAGCTTTGGGTTATGACCGAAAGGACAAGATCACGGGTACAAGCGGCCGAAATGAGTTTCCTCCGCCGGGTGGCAGGGCTCTCCCTTAGAGATAGGGTGAGAAGCTCTGCCATCCGGGGGGAGCTCAAAGTAAAGCCGCTGCTCCTCCACATCGAGAGGAGCCAGATGAGGTGGTTCGGGCATCTGGTCAGGATGCCACCCGAGCGCCTCCCTAAGGAGGTGTTTAGGGCATGTCCGACCGGTAGGAGGCCACGAGGAAGACCCAGGACACGTTGGGAAGACTATGTCTCCTGGCTGGCCTGGGAACGCCTCGGGATCCCCCGGGAGGAGCTGGACGAAGTGGCTGGGGAGAGGGAAGTCTGGGCTTCCCTGCTTAGGCTGCTGCCCCCGCGACCCGACCTCGGATAAGCGGAAGAAGATGGATGGATGGATGGATGGGAAGCAATCCGCCATTTTCTCACTTTCGTCGGTGTGTTGTCGGAGGGTGTAACAACACGAACAGGGACGGATTCAAGTTGTACCAGTGGCCCAAAGATGCGAAAGTGGCAAGAAATTGGACGGAATTTGTTCAAAATACAAGGCTGTGGGGAAAGCAGACGAAATGGTCAGTCGTTTGTTCCGCACACTTTACCGACGAAAGCTATGCTACGACAGAGATGGCAAGAATGTGTGGATATCCTGCGACACTCAAAGCAGATGCTGACATCAACTCCAGAACTGGACAAATCAGCTTTCAGGAAATAGAGCGGATGAGGGTATGTCTACAGAATATATTAATTGATGAAAACTTTATTCATTATTCGCGGTTTTACGTAAATTATTATACATAAACTGTGTTTACCAATAATTTAGCTTAAAAACATTTATTTTTTTCATTCGAGTACATTCGGGTAGTCTTGTGTAATGCAGTATTTTGTGTCTATTTAGGTCTGGTTAACCTGAGTGCTGAAATCGTGGAAAAATATATGTTCTTAGCGCGCCTGAAATGGGCTGTCTGCACTCTCAAAGTGCATGTTGTTGCCAAATGTATTTCATATGCTGTAAACCTAGTTCATAGTTGTTAGTTTCCTTTAATGCCAAACAAACACATACCAATCGTTGGTTAGAAGGCGATCGCCAAATTCGTCCTCGCTTTCTCCCGTGTCGCTGGCTGTCGTGTCGTTTTCGTCGGTTTCGCTTGCATACGGTTCAAACCGATATGGCTCAATAGCTTCAGTTTCTTCTTCAATTTCGTTTTCGCTACCTGCCTCCACACTACAACCATCCGTTTCAATACATGCGTAATCTGTTGAATCGCTTAAGCCGCTGAAATCCGAGTCTGAATCCGAGCTAATGTCGCTATAGCTTGCTGTTCTATGCGCCAAGTTTGTTTGTGTCGGCTTCACTATGTGACGTCACAGGAAAATGGACGGGTGTATATAACGATGGTTAAAATCAGGCACTTTGAAGCTTTTTTCAGGGATATTGCGTGATGGGTAAAATTTTGAAAAAAACTTCGAAAAATAAAATAAGTCACTGGGAACTGATTTTTAATGGTTTTAACCCTTCTGAAATTGTGATAATGTTCCCCTTTAACATGTGACATTTCTAACAATTTTGAACAGAAATAGTTCATGCACATTCAGAATAAATTCTTCAAAATTACAATTAAAACATTTTTGGCCGGGGGCCGGGCTGTATATTTGCGCACTAATTGACTGAAAGAGCACGCACTTGGCGCGATGATGTCATGTTATCGATGGAAAAATGCATTTTTAGACAATAGGATTCGCCTGAGCGGCTAGGAAACCCCGAGAGTAACAAGCGGTTGCCTTGTTGCCTTTCCATTAAGAACAATACATTTGTTTTTAGTATAAGTTTGCTGGTTTCAAGAAATGTAATGCCAAGCGCATATCATTATGTCAAGATAATGGCACTAGCATTTAATTAATTTAAGAATATTTTTCAACATATTGAGCAAAAAGGTCTCATATTTTTTTTTTCTACCAAGAAAAGTGCACTTGTTATTAGTGAGAATATACTTATTTTAAGGTATTTTTGGGTTCTTTGAAGTTAGCTATTTTTACTTGTTTCGGAAAGTCTTGACAAGCCAAATTTTCTTGTTCTATTGGCATATTAATTTAGCCTTAGTTCAAGTAAAATACCACTATTTTCTTGTTTTTGAACACTGACTTTTTGCAGTGTAGGACAGCTCCAGTCTGAGAGGATGGTGCATGATCCAATAGTGGGTACATGCCCATACAAGTACAGGTAAAAGCCAGTAAATTAGAATATTTTGAAAAACTTGATTTATTTCAGTAATTGCATTCAAAAGGTGTAACTTGTACATTATATTTATTCATTGCACACAGACTGATGCATTCAAATGTTTATTTCATTTAATTTTGATGATTTGAAGTGGCAACAAATGAAAATCCAAAATTCCGTGTGTCACAAAATTAGAATATTACTTAAGGCTAATACAAAAAAGGGATTTTTAGAAATGTTGGCCAACTGAAAAGTATGAAAATGAAAAATATGAGCATGTACAATACTCAATACTTGGTTGGAGCTCCTTTTGCCTCAATTACTGCGTTAATGCGGCGTGGCATGGAGTCGATGAGTTTCTGGCACTGCTCAGGTGTTATGAGAGCCCAGGTTGTTTTGATAGTGGCCTTCAACTCTTCTGCGTTTTTGGGTCTGGCATTCTGCATCTTCCTTTTCACAATACCCCACAGATTTTCTATGGGGCTAAAGTCAGGGGAGTTGGCGGGCCAATTTAGAACAGAAATAACATGGTCCGTAAACCAGGCACGGGTAGATTTTGCGCTGTGTGCAGGCGCCAAGTCCTGTTGGAACTTGAAATCTCCATCTCCATAGAGCAGGTCAGCAGCAGGAAGCATGAAGTGCTCTAAAACTTGCTGGTAGATGGCTGCGTTGACCCTGGATCTCAGGAAACAGAGTGGACCGACACCAGCAGATGACATGGCACCCCAAACCATCACTGATGGTGGAAACTTTACACTAGACTTCAGGCAACATGGATCCTGTGCCTCTCCTGTCTTCCTCCAGACTCTGGGACCTCGATTTCCAAAGGAAATGCAAAATTTGCATGGTTGGGTGATGGTTTGGGGTGCCATGTCATCTGCTGGTGTCTGTCCTCTCTGTTTCCTGAGATCCAGGGTCAACGCAGCCGTCTACCAGCAAGTTTTAGAGCACTTCATGCTTCCTGCTGCTGACCTGCTCTATGGAGATGGAGATTTCAAGTTCCAACAGGACTTGGCGCCTGCACACAGCGCAAAATCTACCCGTGCCTGGTTTACGGACCATGGTGTTTCTGTTCTAAATTGGCCCGCCAACTCCCCTGACCTTAGCCCCATAGAAAATCTGTGGGGTATTGTGAAAAGGAAGATGCAGAATGCCAGACCCAAAAACGCAGAAGAGTTGAAGGCCACTATCAGAGCAACCTGGGCTCTCATAACACCTGAGCAGTGCCAGAAACTCATCGACTCCATGCCACGCCGCATTAACGCAGTAATTGAGGCAAAAGGAGCTCCAACCAAGTATTGAGTATTGTACATGCTCATATTTGTCATTTTCATACTTTTCAGTTGGCCAACATTTCTAAAAATCCCTTTTTTGTATTAGCCTTAAGTAATATTCTAATTTTGTGACACACGGAATTTTGGATTTTCATTTGTTGCCACTTCAAATCATCAAAATTAAATGAAATAAACATTTGAATGCATCAGTCTGTGTGCAATGAATAAATATAATGTACAAGTTACACCTTTTGAATGCAATTACTGAAATAAATCAAGTTTTTCAAAATATTCTAATTTACTGGCTTTTACCTGTATATGATGCTAAACAGTAGTTGGATTCAATGAGAGCAATTGACTTTTAAGACAATCCGAACAGTCCAGTTGCGATCGATCCAATGCCCTGAAAATGCTACATAAATTTAACATTTAAAAAAAAAAGATTGTCTTATGGATTACATTTGCTATGTTGAAAATTTGAACTGATTGAGAGCAGCAGACGCCAACTACAGCCCTCAACCTTCTTTTAACCCCGGTAAAACTCCTTGCTTATCCCTTTCAAAGAAAGCACACAGCTGTGTATGTTAAGAGCATGTGGCGTGTGTCTAACTTTACTTATGATCAGACCAACAAGTAGTTAGCCCCGGAGTCAGCTGACACCTCTTCCAGTGTGTCACGCACTTATTTTTAGCGTATGTCTTTGTGACGAGGCTATCTGTTTCTTGATAAATGAAATTCCTCGGTCTGCTTGAGGCTCTCAACAATGGAAACACCTTGAGTTTAAACGAATACTACAAGCCGCCCACCTGCTTCACTTGTTAACTTCTTGTTGCTGGGGGATGAACATTCTGAGGATCAAAATGTGTCAAGGCAATGCCAATCAAGGTCATTTTCATCCAGAAAAGCGGTCTTTTAATGGAATGATAAACAACTCAATTAATTTCTAAGAAAAAACGAATGGCTCGAACGAAAAAGGCTTAAAGTCTGCAATGTGAACGGTTTTAATATTAAAAAGATTAGGGTCAAAGCATTTCTTTATCCCCAAGATGGATTGCTGTAGCGCACAACTCAAAGCCACCATGCACTTCAATCATAGTTCAACTAAGGAAGGAGAAACGATGACGGACAAAGCAGAGCAATGTCAAGAGGGGTTGGATTAAAAAGCAACTGCCTCTTCTGGTCGCAGTGTGCACAAAATAAGTGTGCGCTTGTGTGTGTGCGCACAAGCTGATGGAACCCCTGGTATCCTTGAAAGGCTCTTATTGATGGACTTTACACTCTAATTGGACACGCGGCACGTGGCTGACACGCTCCCTCTGTGTATGCAAGCAGTGTGTGTGTGTGTGTAAATGTGCATTAAGAAAGTGTGAGCCCCCTCTATCTGCGCTGCATGAAGTAATATTGATTTTAGACCTCCCTCAGTTGGGCACATTTTGCTGTTCAGGGTGTCCAACTGTTGCCATTAGCATCTCTCGTTTTTTTCCAGTTTTCAAATGTACTAATGCAGCTATTTACTTTCATCTTTTAACTGCTACTGTGTGTCAATGTAACTTTCTTCTCAACTAAAGAGGAGAAATATAACCTTAGAGGAAAAAATAATTTAAAACATTTACAGTGGGGCAAAAAAGTATTTAGTCAGCCACCAATTGTGCAAGTTCTCCCACTTAAAATGATGACAGAGGTCTGTAATTTTCATCATAGGTACACTTCAACTGTGAGAGACAGAATGTGAAAAAAAAAATCCAGGAATTCACATTGTAGGATTTTTAAAGAATTTATTTGTAAATTATGGTGGAAAATAAGTATTTGGTCAATAACAAAAATTCAACTCAATACTTTGTTATTGCCAACAAAGGTTATATTACAGAGGTCAAACGATTACTATAGGTCTTTACCAGGTTTGCACACACAGTAGCTGGTATTTTGGCCCATTCCTCCATGCAGATCTTCTCGAGAGCAGTGATGTTTTGGGGCTGTCGCCGAGCAACACGGACTTTCAACTCCCTCCACAGATTTTCTATGGGGTTGAGGTCTGGAGACTGGCTAGGCCACTCCAGGACTATCAAATGCTTCTTACGGAGCCACTCCTTCGTTGCCCGGGCGGTGTGTTTGGGATCATTGTCATGCTGGAAGACCCAGCCACGTTTCATCTTCAAAGCTCTCACTGATGGAAGGAGGTTTTGGCTCAAAATCTCACGATACATGGCCCCATTCATTCTTTCCTTAACACGGATCAGTCGGCCTGTCCCCTTAGCAGAAAAACAGCCCCAAAGCATGATGTTTCCACCCCCATGCTTCACAGTAGGTATGGTGTTCTTGGGATGCAACTCAGTATTCTTCTTCCTCCAAACACGACGAGTTGAGTTTATACCAAAAAGTTCTATTTTGGTTTCATCTGACCACATGACATTCTCCCAATCCTCTGCTGTATCATCCATGTGCTCTCTGGCAAACTTCCGACGGGCCTGGACATGCACTGGCTTAAGCAGGGGGACACGTCTGGCACTGCAGGATTTGATTCCCTGTCGGCGTAGTGTGTTACTGATGGTAACCTTTGTTACTTTGGTCCCAGCTCTCTGCAGGTCATTCACCAGGTCCCCCCGTGTGGTTCTGGGATTTTTGCTCACCGTTCTCATGATCATTTTGAACCCACGGGATGTGATCTTGCGTGGAGCCCCAGATCGAGGGAGATTATCAGTGGTCTTGTATGTCTTCCATTTTCTGATAATTGCTCCCACAGTTGATTTTTTCACACCAAGCTGCTTACCTATTGTAGATTCACTCTTCACAGTCTGGTGCAGGTCTACAATAATTTTCCTGGTGTCCTTTGACAGCTCTTTGGTCTTGGCCATAGTGGAGTTTGGAGTCTGACTGTTTGAGGCTGTGGACAGGTGTCTTTTATACAGATAACCAGTTCAAACAGGTGCCATTAATACAGGTAACAAGTGGAAGACAGAAGAGCTTCTTAAAGAAAAAGTTACAGGTCTCTGAGAGCCAGAGATCTTCCTTGTTTGAAGTGACCAAATACTTATTTTCCACCATGATTTACAAATAAATTCTTTAAAATTCCTACAATGTGAATTCCTAGATTTTTTTTCACATTCTGTCTCTCACAGTTGAAGTGTACCTATGATGAAAATTACAGACCTCTGACTTCATTTTAAGTGGGAGAACTTCACAATAGGTGGCTGACTAAATACTTTTTTTGCCCCACTGTATATGCACGTACAACCAGGGCCGGCCCGTGGCATAGGCCGTATAGGCAAATGCTAAGGGCGCCGTCCATCAGGGGGCGCCACGCCAGTGCCACAAATGTTGGAGAAAAAAAAAAAAAAAAAAAGTTGTTACTATTATTTCTAAATACAAAAAAATAATCTCACGTTAATTAAAATGCAAAGTAAAGCCTATTTAATAGAAATATTATTTGTTACAACATTACGCCCCCCCCTCCTCCCCCCGCACGGTGCGCCCCCTCCCTTCCCGTATCATGACTCTTTTTGGACGTCACCACATCAAAAAATCAACACAAGATGTCAAAACGGCCAAAACTGTCAGGTGCCCAGGGAAGAAAAAAGAGAAAAGAAGAGGAGAAACGAGAAAAGACAGAGGTAGCAGGTAGGTAACGTTAGCCTACATGACATTATTTGTCTGTTACAGAATGTGATAGTAACCTGGCTTTTTAGCATTAAGCTAATGTTACATGACTCGGCAATTGCTAATCAATAAATAGCTAGTTCCGTTTTAACGTCGGGTTAATATTGTGGAGGGGACTAAATTGTTATGGAAAATAATAATGTAACGTTAGGTAATTACAGTACTCCCACCTTACATTCCTCAGGGACATTTGTATTAGATCTTTTAAGCAGGTGTTTTTTGTTTACATTATTGCCTTCTGGTTAGCTAATATTTGCCCTGCAGGTAATAGTCACTTTTCCACCCCTTTATATATTAGGTATAGTTGTAAGTAAAAAAAAAAAGGTCAAAGACAAAGCTTTTCGGGTTCTTGTGAGTATATACACTTCACTGCCGATGTATGTGGAATTAAATTATGGAATGGATTAGGTAAAGACGTTAAAAATTGTACTGATATGATCCAGTTTAAGAGGTTGTTCAAAATAATAGTGCTTACAGAGTACAAAAAAGAAGAATTATGAGAAATACTTTCAACCTTATTGAAAATAAGATATTCTTCATCTCAGTATGTTAATAATGACTGAATTAATTAATTAATTACATATTATAAAACTGTTGTATACTAATTCATAGATGTTATTTTATTATATAAAAAGGTCAGTAAATGATTCTATATATTTGTAAACGCTTTGAAGTGGGAAAGGGGTAGGATTAAATAAGCTTTGCTTCTTTCTGCTCCTTTTCGGGCATGATGTAAAATGAAATGATATGAAATTGTGTGATGTATTTTGATGTAAGTGTGTTCATGTTCGAAATAAACTAAAGAAAGAAAGAAAGAAAGAACTTTTTTTTCAATTGGTCACTCAAACGCCGACAATATTGGCATTCATTCCATAGTTCTGGACGTAAAAAAAACATGTCCGCAAGTCAAATCCCCCCTAAAATAGACACAGTAGCGATTTTTAGCTTGTTTTCTAACGAGTTTCATAAATTTTAGAACATAGGATAGGACAGGTCTTTATTGTCATTGCAACAAGTACAACAAAACTATGTTTTCAGCACAAACCCGTTCAAGATTAGACAAACAAACAGTGTACATGGTTACAGAACAGGAACGCTGATGGGTTGCCATAAGGCGCCCCGTAAAAGTGGGAAAAAGGTACAATGCTGGGGAAGAAGTTGAGTAAAAAAATACAATCTAGACTGGGCTCCTAAGGGGGCCCAGTCTGGAGTGGGAAAAAACCTCCATGCAATGCACACATGAACATGTTACATTTAATCGCGACAACTCACAACAGAGGGGGGAGGGAAGTTGGGGACCCTGGAGGTCGACTGCTGCTATGAAGCGCTGCCAGCCGTCCATCACCCCGAAGTGGAATCAAGCGGTGGTGAAGGCATGGGGTGGGGGAGGGTGTGTGTGTGTGTGTGTGTGTATGCCCATTGTCTTGGGTGTGTCGAGGTAATGTTCATGTTCATAGGCCTGGGGCCGTTCTGCATGCAAGCAAAAGTTTGACTCCAGGTGTCGTTGAGGAGGGAGGGAGGTCAAAAGCGTCCATCATTGAGGTGTCCTCTGGGATGTTTTCAGAACAGCCTGCTCCTGTTGTTGGAGCGTCAAGGCCATTCGACATACTTGCCAACCCTCCCGGATTTTCCGGGAGACTCCCGAAATTCAGCGCCTCTCCCGAAAACCTCCCGGGACAAATTTTCTCCCGAAAATCTCCCGAAATTCAGGCACACAAAATAAACAGCGTACCTGCCCAATCATGTTATGACTGTAGAATGATCGAGGGCGAGTTCTTGGTTTCTTATGTGGGTTTATTGTTAGGCAGTTTCATGAACGTCCTCCCAGCGCGGCAACAACACACAACAACAGCAGTCACGTTTTGTCTACCGTAAAGCAGTTCATCTGCCTAAACAGCAATGTTGTGACACTCTTAAACAGTACAATACTGCCATCTAGTGCATTTGATGAAAGCACTTTTTGCGCGCCACACAGCAATGCATCATTAGTGAGGGTGTTCAGCATGGTTAGAAAAATAGTGACAAATAGAACAAGGATGGACAATTCAACCCTTAACTCAACAATGAGTAGATGAGTGTTATGTGTGTGTATATGTGTAAATAAATGAAATTCAAGTATTTATTTTATTTATATATATATATATATATATATATATATATATATATATATATATATATATATATATATATATATATATTAGAGATGCGCGGATAGGCAATTATTTCATCCGCAACCGCATCAGAAAGTCGTCAACCACCCGCCATCCACCCGATGTAACATTTGATCAGAACCGCACCCGCCCGCACCCGCCCGCACCCGCCCGCACCCGCCCGTTGTTATATTTCTAATATAGACGATGCAAGGCATTAGTGAGGTTATAAAGCTTTTGCCTGTTAAAGAAAGGAGACTGATCCAATGCAGCACAGACATTCGCGTGCCACGCTGTCACGGCCCAGACGCACACCAGTGCGCAATCATATGGGAGCCGCGCTGAGCGCACCTCCAAGCGCGTCTCGCTGCCGGCGACGGCCGGGTATGGGCCCGACGCTCCAGCGCCATCCATTTTCAGGGCTAGTTGATTCGGCAGGTGGGTTGTTACACACTCCTTAGCGGGTTCTGACTTCCATGGCCACCGTCCTGCTGTCTATATCAACCAGGGTGAGCCCCACCCCTTTCTTGAGCGCACTGCGCGCGGAGTGACCCCTGTTACGCGCCCCCGGCAACAGGGGTGGCGGGCAGGTAAGCTGCGCGGGCGGAGCGCGCGGAGTGACCCCTGTTACGAGCCCCCGGCCACGGGGGCAGGTAAGATGCTTACCTGCTGCGCGTGACGCCGGCCGCGGCGAAGGCGGACGAGGCGGGGTGTCGGTGCGGTGGGCGCGGTGGTGACCCTGCACGTGTGTCGGGCCCTTCTCGCGGATCGCCTCAGCTACGGCTCCCGGTGGGGCCCTCTCGGGGGAAGGGGCCTCGGTCCCGGACCCCGGCGAGGCGTCCCTTCTCCGCTCCGTAAAAGTGTCCATCTCTTTTTTTTTTTTTTTCTTCTGTTGTGGCATATGCAGCAGGTGCCTGCTCGTTTTTCGTATGTGGGTAACAACATTTAACTATGTATATATATTTCCGAATTGGTTTAACTGCCACCCGCCTGAATCTATTTAAAATCTAATTTTTTTTTATTTCAACCGCCCGACCCGACCCGCGGATAAAATCTAATTTTTTTTTTATTTCATCCGCCCGATCCGCGGATAATCCGCGGACTCCGCGGTTGTGCCCGCAAACCGTGCATCTCTAATATATATATATATATATATATATATATATATATATATATATATATATATATATATATATATATATATGAAATACTTGACTTAGTATTTCTTATATATATATATGAAATACTTGACTTGGTGAATCCTAGCTGTAAATATACTCCTCCCCTCTTAACCACGCCCCCAACCACGCCCCCGCCCCACCCCCCACCCCCATCTCCCGAAATCGGAGGTGTCAAGGTTGGCAAGTATGCCATTCGAGGGAGTCAAATCATAGATTAGGATTTTTTGTTTTTCCTCGAGCAGACATTACAATGGCTTGTCTGTTCTGTTCGTCCATGGTGGCCCTCATATCCAATTTTCCCTTACCAGCTTTTCCATGATGTGATCCATCTTGCGATTCAGTTCAGACATCGCCCCAGTCTGTGATGCCACAGCCCGGCCCAAACCTTCCATTGCGACGAACAGCCTTTGGACCCCTTGAGTGGCTGCCATCGTCTTACGAATTTGACGGCACACCAGAGCAATGCCCAGCCCAATAAGCAGGTGCCCCGCGATCACGGTTCCAAATAGGTAGATGTCTTCCACGTCCTCGATGGAAAGGACTGAGAGGCACATGAGTCTCCATTTATCCCAGGAATCGCTCACGTACCCCACAGCAATGGTTCCATCAGAGCAGCCAGGCTCCGCAGAACCTCTTTTCCTCGTCAAAATTATTTTGTCAATTAAGTCGAGAGTCCAGCTGATTATTTCCATGTCTGATGTTTAGATTTGGAGGACAGCGCAAAGAAAGAGGCTTCAAAAAAGTGTAGACAAGACAAAAACAAAGAGAGCAAGCAGGGAGAAGAAGGGAGCGGAAAAAAACCAGAGGAAAGACCGAAAAAAACCCCCAAAAAACCAAAACCACTTTTAGCCCAAAAAATGTGGGCAGGCAGCATTAACCTGCTCATGTCACCTACAGAAGACTAGAGGTAATTTTATATTATGTTTACGTAGTATGTGTTTTGAAGCAGACTCAGAATCAGAAATACTTTATTGATCCCCGTGGGGAAATTAAGATTTTAAGCACAATCCCAATTCAAGAGCAGACAAACATTACAGGGAGACAGAACAGGATCGCTGACGGGTCTACACACTTCCCGCGCTCCTTACAAAAAAAAGATGAGAAAGAAGTAAACGCCGTGGGGTGGTGAGAAAAAAACAAAAGTTCAGTCTAAGCCTGGGGCCCTGGAGAGGGGGTCCAGACTGAGGCCAAGGTAAAAAACAAACTCATAGCCATAGCACACTGTGACAGTCTCTCACTGTCAGGGTTCCATGGACCACCAAGGACTGACATGACTGAAGCAGTTTTGACTTTCTTTTATTATTTCAATAAAACGTTAGTGCAGGTCAGGTCGCCTTTCAGCTCCTTCCTCTTCCCACTGTTCGCTCTTCTGGTTGCTTTTCAGCCGCCCTCGTCGTCTCCGTCGGCCTCTCGCTCTCTTCCGCGCTGCATCCGTTGCTGGCTCTCCAACTCCTTCTCTCCCCTCGTTCTCAGCTGCCGCCCTTTAACACAGTGAGGGGGATTACACAATTGTGCCCAGCCGGGCGATCCACGCACCTGAGGTTCATTACGGCGTCGATACCGGAGCGCCCCTCCTCGCCGCCGGCCCGCCGGCCACGCCTCCTCGCCGACATCTTGGAGTCGGCCCCGGCATGGCCTGCCTCGCTGTTGGTCTGCCGGCCACGCCTCCCAACACACAAATAAGCATGTGTGTAAGAGGGAAACATCAAACAGCAAAGAACACAAAGGACATTAAAGACATAAAGCTACAAAAGTACAAAACAAAAAAACAAAAACATAAACGCTGTGGTGGACTCTGCGGTGTTTCACGCAATCGTCTGCTGGGGTTGGGGGGAGCATGGCCAGAGACAGGAGCAGACCCAACAAAGCAACCAAGAGAGCTGACTCCACCCTCGGCCACCCACTAACTCTCTTTGCCAGTGTCCAGTCCGCATGGATGAGCGAGGATGCGTCTGAGGAGAACGAAGTGTCCGATACCTGCTCATTCAGCCAAGACACTGTGAAGCTTGTTCGTCCCAGAGTGTTGATGACACAGCTTTACAACAGTTGATATTCTAGTTTCAAGCATGTTTTACTCAATATACCGTATTTTCCGCACTATAAGGCGCACCTAAAAACCACAAATTTTCTCAAAAGCTGACAGTGCGCCTTATAACCCGGTGCGCTTTATATATGGATTAATATTACGATTCATTTTCATTAAGTTTCGATCTCGCAACTTCGGTAAACAGCCGCCATCTTTTTTCCCGGTAGAACAGGAAGCGCTTCTTCTTCTACGCAAGCAACCGCCAAGGTAAGCACCCGCCCCCATAGAACAGGAAGCGCTTCTTCTTCTACTGTAAGCTACCACCCGCCCCCGGAAGAAAAAGAAGCGCGCGGATATTTCGTTTCATTTCCTTTGTGTGTTTACATCTGTAAAGACCAGACTACAAAATGCACGTACGGTGAATATTCGCACCACAGGGAATGAGAAGTCGTCCTTCACTGTGGTTCTAGCTTGCCATGCTAATGGCCAGAAACTTCCTCCCATGGTGATATTCAAAAGGAAGACCTTGCCAAAAGAGACCTTTCCAGCCGGCGTCATCATAAAAGCTAACTCGAAGGGATGGATGGATGAAGAAAAGATGAGCGAGTGGTTAAGGGAAGTTTACGCGAAGAGGCCGGGTGGCTTTTTTCACACAGCTCCGTCCATGTTGATATACGACTCCATGCGCGCCCACATCACAGATGGTGTCAAAAAACAAGTGAAGCACACAAATACAACACTCGCCGTCATTCCGGGTGGATTAACCAAAGAACTCCAACCGCTGGATATTGGTGTCAACAGGGCATTCAAATCACGACTGCGAACGGCGTGGGAACAATGGATGACCGAAGGCGAACACACCTTCACTAAGACAGGCAGACAGCGCCGGACGACATACGCCAACATTTGCCAGTGGATCGTAAATGCCTGGGCAGATATTTCGGTCACAACTGTGGTCCGAGGTTTCCGGAAGGCAGGATTCACAGAACTACTGGACAACAACAGCGACACTGACTCCGATGACTTCGACGAGACGGAACCGGCCATTTTGGATCCCACGCTTGCGCAACTTTTCAATTCGGACACCGAAGACGAAGAATTCGAAGGATTTACGAATGAAGAATAACTTCAGAAGGTGAGCGCTATGTTTATTTTGTGTGTTGTGACATTAACGTTCGAGCAACATTATGTTGCTATTGCTCTACACCATTTTGAATTTTACTATGTTTGTGATTGCACATTTGCGTACATTTTGGGACAGAGTTGTTAGAACGCTGGTTTTCAATATATTATTAAAGTTTGACTGAACTATCTGACTGTTTTTTTGACATTCCCTTTAGCGCAGCGTAGGCGCGGCTTATAGTCCGGGGCGGCTTATAGGTGGACAAAGTTATGAAATATGCAATTCATTGAAGGTGCGGCTAATAATCCGGTGCGCCTTATAGTGCGGAAAATACGGTAGGTCATCAAATCTCAGCAACAAGCTGTAATATCTTACTGAGATCATTTAGGACCAAAACCCTTAAAACAAGTAAAACACTCTAACATAAAATCTACTTAGTGAGAAGAATTATCTTATGAGACAGAAAATAAGCAAATATCACCCTTATTTGAGATCTTTAAAGGGGAACATTATCACCAGACCTATGTAAGCGTCAATATATACCTTGATGTTGCAGAAAAAAAGACCATATATTTTTTTAACCGATTTCCGAACTCTAAATGGGTGAATTTTGGCGAATTTAACACCTTTCTAATATTTGCTGTCGGAGCGATGACGTCACAACGTGGCGTCACATCGGGAAGCAATCCGCCATTTTCTCAAACACAGGGTCAAAACAGCTCTGTTATTTTCCGTTTTTTCGACTGTTTTCCGTACCTTGGAGACATCATGCCTCGTCGGTGTGTTGTCAGAGGGTGTAACAACACGAACAGGGACGGATTCAAGTTGCACCAGTGGCCCAAAGATGCGAAAGTGGCAAGAAATTGGACGTTTGTTCCGCACACTTTACCCACGAAAGCTATGCTACGACAGAGATGGCAAGAATGTGTGGATATCCTGCGACACTCAAAGCAGATGCATTTCCAATGATAAAGTCAAAGAAATCTGCTGCCAGACCCCCATTGAATCTGCTGGAGTGTGTGAGCAATTCAGGGACAAAGGACCTCGGTAGCACGGCAAGCAATGGCGGCAGTTTGTTCCCGCAGACGGGCGAGCTAACCCCCCTGGATGTCTTGGCTCACACCGTCCCTTATGCCACCGAAGATGATCAAGAGAAGAATATCGACCCTAGCTTCCCTGGCCTGCTGACATCAACTCCAAAACTGGACAGATCAGCTTTCAGGAAAAGAAAGCGGATGAGGGTATGTCTACAGAATATATTAATTGATGAAAACTGGGCTGTCTGCACTCTCAAAGTGCATGTTGTTGCCAAATGTATTTCATATGCTGTAAACCTAGTTCATAGTTGTTAGTTTCCTTTAATGCCAAACAAACACATACCAATCGTTGGTTAAAAGGCGATCGCCAAATTCGTCCTCGCTTTCTCCCGTGTCGCTGGCTGTCGTGTCGTTTTCGTCGGTTTCGCTTGCATACGGTTCAAACAGATATGGCTCAATAGCTTCAGTTTCTTCTTCAATTTTGCTTTCGCTACCTGCCTCCACACTACAACCATCCGTTTCAATACATGCGTAATCTGTTGAATCGCTTAAGGCGCTGAAATCCGAGTCTGAATCCGAGCTAATGTCGCTTTCCCTTGCTGTTCTATCCGCCATGTTTGTTTGTGTTGGCATCACTATGTGACGTCACAGGAAAATGGACGGGTGTATATAACGATGGTTAAAATCAGGCACTTTGAAGCTTTTTTTAGGGATATTGCGTGATGGGTAAAATTTTGAAAAAAAACTTCGAAAAATTAAATAAGCCACTGGGAACTGATTTTTAATGGTTTCTACCCTTCTGAAATTGTGATAATGTTCCCCTTTAAAACAAGTAAAACACTCTAAGATAAAATCTGCTTAGTGAGAAGAATTATCTTATCAGACAGAAAATAAGCAAATATCACCTTTATTTGAGGTATTTAATCTTACTTAGATTTCAGTTTTGGCAGTGCAGTTTTGTCAGAAAGTACACACAATGGAGAGTAATACATGTGTGTGTGTGTGTGTGTGCACCAGCTAACATCTGGCCTTCAATCTCATGATTGGCTGGCAAATGTAACACTTGAAAATGTCTTGGCATGTTGCAAAATAGTTGGTGTGCGATGACAAGGGCGCCTGGCATGTGCAAACAAGCATTGATGGGCAATTATGTGGCTGTTGCGTGTGTGAGAAATGATTGAGTGTGTGTTTAAGATATGTGTGTGTGCGTGTGTGTGTGTGCTGGGAGCTTTTACTTCCCACCATTAGCTCCGAATCCTGTTTTTGAGCAGGCGGATGATTCTTCCCTCGTTTACTATTTAGGCATCCTCCCGTTTATGGAGCACCATTGTTTTATTGCTGCGTTTGTCCCTTCTGCTTGCTCGTTTTTCCCCTTCACTGAAGTAGTAATGTCCTTTTCTTTGCCCAAAAGTTCATAATAGTGTTGTCGGGGTCCAGTGAGAGTGAGATTAAGCCTTTCTTCTTTTCGGTTGATCTCGACACGTGAGTCTTTTTGAACCGCACTGCTCACCCCCCATCTGCGAAGGGGTGGCCCTCATCTGCAACATCCGCCCGGCGGCGGGCAGTGGAAGATGCGGCGGGGTTGTTAAAAGTGTTGTTAAGAGAGCGGCTGGCAGCTGTTCCCGACAGGTTGGGGATGGAAGGGCAGATGGTGTTTGATTAGCGAGCAGACTGCTGATGGAGTGAGAGGAGAGAGGGAGGACGCGTTGCGGTGGAAGGATGATGGGGGAGGATGGGGAAAGATGCACGGGGAGATAGGGAAGGATGAAGGAAGGATGGAGAGAAGAGTCGAGGAAAGGATGGGTGGAGACGTGGAAAGATGCAGGAAGGATGGGTGTAGGACGGAGAAGTGACCCGTGGGGGGGGCACACCGCCCGGAGGATGCGGGGAGGATGTGGAAAGATGCAGGGTACTGATGAATAGAAATGGGCGGGGAGGGCTGTGTGCTGTGTTGTGGGAGTGGAAACAGCTGTTAGAAACAACAATTGATGCACCTGGGTGTCATCTTTGAGGATCGAAGCAAATAAACCTGCAGTGCTGGCTGATTGCAGTATGTTCAATAAGCCAGCGGTCCAGTTGGAGGAACTTGTTACTTGTCTGTCGGCATGTTTTGGCTGCGGCTTACACGCCTTGCACTCACACCGACTCCTTGAGAGGATGTTTTACCCACAACACATCTCTGTTTCTCCGTCATCCATCCATCCATCCATCTTCTTCCGCTTATCCGAGGTCGGGTCGCGGGGGCAGCAGCCTAAGCAGGGAAGCCCACACTTCCCTCTCCCCAGCCACTTCGTCCAGCTCTTCCTGTGGGACCCCGAGGCGTTCCCAGGCCAGCCGGGAGACATAGTCTTCCCAACGTGTCCTGGGTCTTCCCCGCGGCCTCCTACCGGTCGGACGTGCCCTAAACACCTCCCTAGGGAGGCGTTCGGGTGGCATCCTGACCAGATGCCTGAACCACCTCATCTGGCTCCTCTCGATGTGGAGGAGCAGCGGCTTTAGTTTGAGCTCCCCCCCGGATGGCAGAGCTTCTCACCCTATCTCTAAGGGAGAGCCCCGCCACCCGGCGGAGGAAACTCATTTCGGCCGCTTGTACCCGTGATCTTGTCCTTTCGGTCATAACACAAAGCTCATGACCATAGGTGAGGATGGGAACGTAGATCGACCGGTAAATTGAGAGCTTTGCCTTTCGGCTCAGCTCCTTCTTCACCACAACGGATCGATACAGCGTCTGCATTACTGAAGACGCTGCACCGATCCGCCTGTCGATCTCACGATCCACTCTTCCCTCACTCGTGAACAAGACTCCGAGGTACTTGAACTCCTCCACTTGGGGCAAGATCTCCTCCCCAACCCGGAGATGGCACTCCACCCTTTTCCGGGCGAGAACCATGGACTCGGACTTGGAGGTGCTGATTCTCATCCCAGTCGCTTCACACTCGGCTGCGAACCGATCCAGTCATGTGGTGTGTCTATTGACCCTGTGTGTGATTGTGCATGTGCGAGTACAGAAGTAGATAATCAATCAATCAATCAATCAAAGCTTATTTATATAGCCCTGTGGGGAGGCGTGGCCGGCAGACCGACAGCGAGGCAGGGCACGCCGTGACAAGTATCAGGTGCGTGGATCGCCCACCTGGGCACAATTATATAATCCCCTCCAAGTGTGTAAAAGGGCGGCAGCCGAGAACGACGGGGCAGCAGAGGGAGTTGGAGAGCCAGCAGCACATGCAGCGCGCAAGAGATAGAGAGCAGGAGGCAGACGAAGACGCGGCCGACTGAAAGAGCTGAAAAGGGACCCGACCGGAGACTGAGTTTGATTGAAAAACAAATAAAGTCAACGCTGCTTGGAGTCATGTCAGTCCTTGGTGGTCCATGTAACCCAGGCGACAGTGAGAGACTGTCACAAGCCCTAAATCACGAGTGTCTCAAATCAATCAATCAATCAATGTTTATTTATATAGCCCTAAATCACAAGTGTCTCAAAGGGCTGCACAAGCCACAACGACATCCTCGGTAGAAAGCCCACATAAGGGCAAGGAAAAACTCACCCCAGTGGGACGTCGATGTGAATGACTATGAGAAACCTTGGAGAGGACCGCATATGTGGGTAACCCCCTCCCCCCTCTAGGGGAGACCGAAAGCAATGGATGTCGAGTGGGTCTGACATAATATTGTGAGAGTCCAGTCCATAGTGGATCCAACATAATAGTAAGAGTCCAGTCCATAGTGGGGCCAGCAGCACACCATCCCGAGTGGAGACGTGTCAGCAGCGCAGAGATGTTCCCAGCCGATGCACAGGCGAGCGGTCCACCCCGGGTCCCGACTCTGGACAGCCAGCACTTCATCCATGGCCACCGGACCTGTGCCCCCCCCCCCCCCTCCACAGGAAGAGGGGAGCAGAGGAGAAAAGAAAAGAAACGGCAGATCAACTGGTCTAACAGGGGGGCTATTTAAAGGCTAAAGTATACAAATGAGTTTTAAGATGGGACTCAAATGCTTCTACTGAGGTAGCATCTCTAATTGTTACCGGGAGGGCATTCCATAGTACTGGAGCCCCAATAGAAAACGCTCTATAGCCCGCAGACTTTTTTTGGGCTCTGGGAATCACTAATAAGCCGGAGTTCTTTGAACGCAGATTTCTTGCCGGGACATATGGTACAATACAATCGACAAGATAGGACGGAGCTAGACCGTCTAGTATTTTATACGTAAGTAGTAAAACCTTAAAGTCACATCTTAAGTGCACAGGAAGCCAGTGCAGGTGAGCCAGTATAGGCGTAATATGATCAAACTTTCTTGTTCTTGTCAAAAGTCTAGCAGCCGCATTTTGTACCAATTGTAGTCTTTTAATGCTAGACATAGGGAGACCCGAAAATAATACGTTACAGTAGTCGAGACGAGACGTAACGAACGCATGAATAATGATCTCAGCGTCGCTAGTGGATAAAATAGAACGAATTTTAGCGATATTACGGAGATGAAAGAAGGCCGTTTTAGTAACACTCTTAATGTGTGACTCAAAGGAGAGAGTTGGGTGGAAGATAATACCCAGATTCTTTACTGATTCGCCTTGTGTAATTGTTTGGTTGTCAAATGTTAAGGTGGTATTATTAAATAAATGTCGGTGTTTAGCAGGACCAATAATCAGCATTTCCGTTTTCTTGGCGTTGAGTTGCAAGAAGTTAGCGGACATCCATTGTTTAATTTCATTAAGACACGCCTCCAGCTGACTACAATCCGGCGTGTTGGTCAGCTTTAGGGGCATGTAGAGTTGGGTGTCATCGGCATAACAATGAACGCTAACACCGTATTTGCGTATGATGTCGCCTAGCGGCAGCATGTAAATACTAAAGAGTGCAGGGCCAAGAACGAACCCTGAGGAACTCCGCACGTTACCTTAACATAGTCCGAGGTCACATTATTATGGGAGACGCATTGCATCCTGTCAGTAAGATAAGAGTTAAACCATGACAAAGCTAAGTCTGACATACCAATCTGTGTTTTGATACGCTCTAATAAAATATTATGATCGACGGTATCGAAAGCAGCGCTAAGATCAAGAAGCAGCAACATAGATGACGCATCAGAATCCATCGTTAGCAGTAGATCATTAGTCATTTTTGCGAGGGCTGTCTCCGTAGAGTGATTTGCCCTGAAACCGGATTGAAAAGGTTCACAGAGATTGTTAGACACTAAGTGTTCATTTAGCTGCTGTGCGACAATTTTTTCGAGGATTTTCGAAATAAAGGGAAGGTGGGACACCGGTCGGTAGTTTACCATGAGGTCAGGATCAAGGTTAGGTCTTTTGAGCAGAGGATGAATAACCGCTTTCTTGAATGCTAGGGGAACAGTGCCAGAGGAAAGTGATAAGTTTATAATATTTAGCACTGATGTACCTAATAAGGGTTGCGCAAGCCACAACGACATCCTCGGCTCCAGATCCCACATCAGGGCAAGAAAAAACTCAACCCGATGGGATACAGTGAGAAATCTTGGAGGGGACCGGAGATGTGGGGACCCGCCCTCTGGGCGACCGGTGCAATGGACGTTAAGTAGATCTAGTTAATTGTGTGAGAGTCCAGTCCATAGTGGATCTAGTTGATAGTGTGAGAGTCCAGTCCATAGTGGGGCCAGCAGGGGATCATCTTGAGTGGAGACAAGTCAGCAGCGCAGAGACGTCCCCAACTGATGTACAGATGAGTGGTCCACCCCGGGTCCCGACTTTGAACAGCTGGCGCATCATCTATGGTCAACTAATAAACTCTCCACGAAGGAGAGGGGGGCAGAGCAGAAAAGAGACGGCAGATCAACTGGTCTAAAAGGGGGGGTCTATCTAAAGGCTAGTGTGTTCAAATGAGTTTTAAGATGGGACTTAAATGTTTCTACTGAGGTAGCATCTCTAACTGTTACCGGGAGGGCATTCCATAGTACTGGAGCCCCAATAGAAAACGCTCTATAGCTCGTAGACTTTTTTTGGGGCTCTGGGAATCACTAATAAGCCGGAGTTCTTTGAACGCAGATTTCTTGCCAAGACATATGGTACAATACAATCAGCAAGATAGGATGGAGCTAGACCGTTTGGTATTCTATACGTAAGTAGTAAAACCTTGAAGTTGCATCTTAAGTGCACAGGAAGCCAGTGCAGGTGAGCCAGTATAGGCGTAATATGATCAAACTTTCTTGTTCTTGTCAAAAGTCTAACAGCCGCATTTTGTACCAACTGTAATCTTTTAATGCTAGACATAGGGAGACCCGAAAATAATACGTTACAGTCAGTGACGTGCAGTCACTAGAGGGGCCTCACCTGCCATCATGGAAAGAAAAAAAATGTAAAAAGAAAAAAAAATAATTAAATTGTTATATGTATCCAGTGATTATACTATAAAGTTATTTTCCATTTAACTTCACCAGTTTTAGATTATTTTTATTCAAAATCGCTGAATTTTCACATTTAAATAAAGTTGATTTGATTTGATTTGATTTGCCGTTCAAATACTGAGAAGAGACGGTGCGGTGAACAGCAGCCAGTTGAGGCACGTCACTCAGTGCCTCAACATGGATTCCGGACTCGGCTAACTGCTGGCCTGCTGTGCAGTGAGACTGTATTGCTATGTGAACTATATTATACATTTCCATAGTTTAGTTAGCTGAGGTATATAATGTACAGTGTATTTTGTCAACAACTGTATGTGTGTAACATATTTCTTGTGCTGAGCGATCATAAAACGGCTGCAAAAGACGCACTGGCTGAGGCTCCAGTAACCCCGCCTCCTGCACCCCCGCCATAGAATTGTTATATATCAACTAAAGCCCACACTTAAACTTTCCACGTGCAAGATTGAATCTTTTTAAAAAAGTTATTTCATAAGAAGCCAAAAAGTGCAAAAAACAATAATGTTCGTGTTGGAGGAGTTGTGAATGACTGCAGGGCCACAACATTAGGTACACCTGCAGACTGCAGGTGTATCTAATTCACAACTCCTCCAGCACGAACATTATTGTTTTTGCACTTTTTGGCTTCTTATTAAATAACTTTTGTAACCTATTTTCATGGGCTTTTCTCTTTGTGATGTTAAGTTCCTGTTATGCGCTGTTATACAGTATATTTCTTGAGCTCTTATTTTGAAGGCGCTAAGAGCGGAAGTGATGTGACACGGAGTGGAGCGGAGGTTTTTGAAAGAAAGTAAATAAAGTGGTCCTCGTGTAAACTGGAGCCTCCGTGTTTGTTATTTTGTAGTTTCATACAGTATAGGCGACATTTATAAACCCTCGGTTACACTTTTTTAAATAGATTCAATCTTGCACGTGGAAAATTTAAGTGAGGGCTTTAGTTGTGGACTTCATTTATAAGTAAAGGTAAGACCATAATAACGTTTTTTTTTATTAAATGTTCTTTTTTGTGTGCTACAGTTTGTATGTGTAAAGTTAAAGTTAAGTTAAAGTAGCAATGATTGTCACACACACACTAGGTGTAATGAAATTTGTCCTCTGTATTTGACCCATCCCCTTGTTCACCCCCTGGGAGGTGAGGGGAGCAGTGGGCAGCAGCGGCGCCGCGCCCGGGAATAATTTTTGGTGATTTAACCCCCAATTCCAAGCCTTGATGCTGAGTGCCAAGCAGGGAAGAATGCTGGTATGAGCTTTTAAACATAACCCGTTAACTGCTGCCAATCAAATGGTGAATAAGATACTCTTTAGGGTTCATATGTTTGAAAATCTGACTGTGATGAAGTCAGTGCCTCACCAGCCATCAAACTCACCGCACGTCACTGGTTACAGTAATCGAGACGAGACGTAACGAACGCATGAATGATGATCTCAGCGTTGCTAGTGGACAAAATGGAACACATTTTAGCGATATTATGGAGATGAAAGAAGGCTGTTTTAGTAAAACTCTTAATGTGTGACTCACATGAGAGAGTTGGGTCAAAGATAGTACCAAGATTGCTGAGTCGCCTTGTGTAATTGTTTGGTTGTCAAATGTGAATAAATAGGTGTCGATGTCTAGCAGGACCGATAATCAGCATTTCCGTTTTCTTAGCGTTGAGTTGCAAAAAGTTAGCAGACACCCATTGTTTCATTTCATTAAGATAAGGCTATGCCCACACAAATATTCCAAAAATACCTACAGTGGTACGTTGGTTTCTGTACACCACCCTTTTATATACATCCATCCATTTTGTACCGCTTTTTTGAAATTCTATTTTCGATGACAATGTGTATAATAACACATAATAATTTCTAGGAGTGAAACGGATGATCGACATAATAATAGATCGATTTGAGACTTGTCTCCATTCAAGATGATCCCCTGCTGGCCCCACTATGGACTGGACTCTCATACTATTAACTAGATCCAATCAACATCCATTGCCCATTGGGTTGAGTTTTTTCTTGCCCTGATGTGGAATCTCGTTGTGGTTTGTGCAGCCCTTTGAGACACTGGTGATTAAGGGCTATATAAATAAACTTTGATTGATTGATTGATTTATATTTAAATTTCAAGTATAATGTCTTAATTTACCGGAAGTGAGTCTTGTATTTTGAAGCAGCACATTTTTCGACTGAATTTTTAAACACTGATTTTTTTTTTTCAACTGAATTTTTATACATTTAATTTTTTTCCACTGAATTTTTAGCAATGAATTTTTTTACACTGATGTTTTATCCTCTAAATTTTTATACATTGATTTTTTTACACTGAACCTTTGTACACAGATTTTTTTTTTTTACCCTAATTGTTTATATACTGATTTTTAGAACACTGAATTTATTTTTACTGAAATTGTCAGGATAAATTCAGTTCGCAAAAAATTCAGTTTCATAAATTCAGTGTCAAAACAAGCTTTTGTAATAAAGACACAATACAACCTCCATAATTTCGTATTTACAACTCACTTTTGTATTGAAAAAACAACAAAAAAAACCCCCATTAATTTGGTTAATCTGCATCTTGTATATCTGTATGCATTGAGTTCTAGTGTATTTCATTATTAAAGGGTCTGTTTGCCATTTGCTCAAAGTTACATTTTTAAAACCCTCAAATATAACAAGAACACCACCGAGTTTCTGTCCACTCCTTGCTCAGAGTTCTCTGAGAATGTTTTAAAATCACTTCTAAGACTCCTTGCGAGGAATGTTTAGGTTAAGTCAGGAGCTCTCTGAGAGGATTCTAAGAATCTTTAGGTCTTACTGGCTGGCATTGGCTTAAAGGGGAACATTATCACAATTTCAGAAGGGTTAAAACCATTAAAAATCAGTTCCCAGTGGCTTGTTTTATTTTTTGAAGTTTTTTTCAAAATTTTACCCATCACGCAATATCCCTAAAAAAAGCTTCAAAGTGCCTGATTTTAACCATCGTTATATACACCCGTCCATTTTCCTGTGACGTCACATAGTGATGCCAACACAAACAAACATGGTGCATAGAACAGCAAGCTATAGCGACATTAGCTCGGATTCAGACTCGGATTTCAGCGGCTTAAGCGATTCAACAGATTACGCATGTATTGAAACGGATGGTTGTAGTGTGGAGGCAGGTAGCGAAAACGAAATTGAAGAAGAAACTGAAGCTATTGAGCCATATCGGTTTGAACCGTATGCAAGCGAAACCGACGAAAACGACACGACAGCCAGCGACACGGGAGAAAGCGAGGACGAATTTGGCGATCGCCTTCTAACCAACGATTGGTATGTGTTTGTTTGGCATTAAAGGAAACTAACAACTATGAACTAGGTTTACAGCATATGAAATACATTTGGCAACAACATGCACTTTGAGAGTGCAGACAGCCCAATTTTCATCAATTAATATATTCTGTAGACATACCCTCATCCGCTCTCTTTTCCTGAAAGCTGATCCGTCCAGTTTTGGAGTTGATGTCAGCAGGCCAGAGAAGCTAGGGTCGATATTCTTCTCTTGATCATCTTCGGTGGCATAAGGGACGGTGTGAGCCAAGACATCCAGGGGGTTTAGCTCGCTCGTCTGCGGGAACAAACTGCCGCCATTGCTTGCCGTGCTACCGAGGTCTTTTGTCCCTGAATTTCTCACACACTCCGGCAGATTCAATGGGGGTCTGGCGGCAGATTTCTTTGACTTTATCGTTGGAAATGCATCTGCTTTGAGTGTCGCAGGATATCCACACATTCTTGCCATCTCTGTCGTAGCATAGCTTTCGTCGGTAAAGTGTGCGGAACAAACGTCCAATTTCTTGCCACTTTCGCATCTTTGGGCCACTGGTGCAACTTGAATCCGTCCCTGTTGGTGTTGTTACACCCTCCGACAACACACCGACGAGGCATGATGTCTCCAAGGTACGGAAAACAGTCGAAAAAACGGAAAATAACAGAGCTGATTTGACTCGGTGTTTGTAATGTGTTTGAGAAAATGGCGGATTGCTTCCCGATGTTCCGAGAGCGAATAATAGAAAGGCGTTTAATTCGCCAAAATTCACCCTTTTAGAGTTCGGAAATCGGTTAAAAAAAAATATGGTCTTTTTTCTGCAACATCAAGGTATATATTGACGCTTACATAGGTCTGGTGATAATGTTCCCCTTTAAAGCTAAATATGGACTTATCTTTGTTTTCCAACCAAGGGAAGGAAGAAAGTGAGTGGTGAAGAAGTGAAGGACAATGCTGAAAAGTAAAAAGTGCTTTCTTGGGGATGTCACTGTCATCTTTTCTGTGATTCTCATTCATGTACACATTGGTACCCTTCAGCTTCTTTCCCTGTTTTAGCAGTGTGATTTTGGATTTCCTGCATGGGAACTTCACGATAATGACTTTGGGTCGTGTTGTTTTTTCTTCCAGGTCGATGTTGTTCATAATAACATCATCATTCTTTGATTGCAGAAAGATGGCTACTTGGTTCTCTGTTGAAACAACATCCATTTCATCTGGTTCTCCTCTGGTGTCAACTGCTCTGGCATAGGATCTTGGAGTGATGTACATCCCTGTCACAATTACATTAATTAATTGTGTATTCTGATCCATCATATCTTCGATATTCTTCAGATCCATGTTGTTTTGTTGCATGGCCTTCAACTGTTGGCGCAATCTATGCTTCATCTCTGAACTTCTCTACTTAATCACTGAAATCATTTCTCAAGCTGGAATTCTCTAATTGTAGACATTCTATATTCGAGTGTATACCTTTGTTATCTAATTTCACAGACATTTTGAGGTATTCCAATATTTCCATTAACATTCTTGTATTTTGCAACATCATTCTCATATCATTACCTCTGATCATCTGTTTCCTGGAACTAGTTCAGTGAGCCCGAGCATGCCGGGCTGGGAGTTTTGTACTGGAAAGTGTGTTCCATTATTGCTAAGCAGCTAACTGAAAGCTGTTGACATTGTTAGCTGTAAAAGCTAGTGGCACTTCTAACTTGTTTATTTCAACAAATATCGTACCTTACGCCGGTCAGGGCTCCGGTAGAGGTCTCAGCCTGTCGTAGAGATTTCTGTGTGTGATCAGAAATGCTTTAAATCTGTCCAAACTCCCAGGGCCTGATAGCCGTCTAGCTTTGGGTTGCTTCTGAATTAGTCTTTTAGGTAGTTAGCCCCCAGATAGCGGCACCTTCACTTTGCTTAATATAGCCTCCCACTAGGCAAAGTTCAAATTGAAGATGTTAGCAAGCTGCCTTGTAGCTGTGGTCACATTCAGTGGTCAGGAAAGATCCAAAATTACTCAAATTTTAGGTAACGTCCTCTTACGATGACAGAATGTGACAAATATTAGAGTATGTGTCACATGTTTGAGGTGATCTGGTTTGGTGGCTGCAGGATTAGGTCTCTGCTTTTTGCAGATGATGTGGTCCTGATGGCTTCATCTGGCCAGGATCTTCAGCTCTCACTGGATCGGTTCGCAGCCGAGTGTGAAGCGACTGGGACGAGAATCAGCACCTCCAAGTCCGAGTCCATGGTTCTCGCCCGGAAAAGGGTGGAGTGCCATCTCCGGGTTGGGGAGGAGATCTTGCCCCAAGTGGAGGAGTTCAAGTACCTCGGAGTCTTGTTCACGAGTGAGGGAAGAGTGGATCGTGAGATCGACAGGCGGATCGGTGCGGCGTCTTCAGTAATGCGGACGCTGTATCGATCCGTTGTGGTGAAGAAGGAGCTGAGCCGGAAGGCAAAGCTCTCAATTTACCGGTCGATCTACGTTCCCATCCTCACCTATGGTCATGAGCTTTGGGTTATGACCGAAAGGACAAGATCACGGGTACAAGCGGCCGAAATGAGTTTCCTCCGCCGGGTGGCGGGGCTCTCCCTTAGAGATAGGGTGAGAAGCTCTGCCATCCGGGGGGAGCTCAAAGTAAAGCCGCTGCTCCTCCACATCGAGAGGAGCCAGATGAGGTGGTTCGGGCATCTGGTCAGGATGCCACCCGAACGCCTCCCTAGGGAGGTGTTTAGGGCACGTCCGACCGGTAGGAGGCCGCGGGGAAGACCCAGGACACGTTGGGAAGACTATGTCTCCCGGCTGGCCTGGGAACGCCTCGGGGTCCCACAGGAAGAGCTGGACGAAGTGGCTGGGGAGAGGGAAGTCTGGGCTTCCCTGCTTAGGCTGCTGCCCCCGCGACCCGACCTCGGATAAGCGGAAGAAGATGGATGGTGTCACATGTTGAGATTTTTTCTTTTGTTGTACCATGATAAGGGAAATGTTCCGTTTAATAATTAATGTGTGGTTGAGTCAATGCAATGAAGTACATTGCTTAATATTGTTATTATTGGCATATATGCTTCTGCTGCTGAGGTGAACAATTAAAACTGTTTCGTCAAATCTATTCAATGTCATTACTGTATTGTTTCAGCATGAAGTAAATGCAATTTTGGGCTAAAATCGACGAATACCATTGTGTTTCGATCGATGTCTTTTTTGTAGCGTGAATGTTGTCAATTTTTGCTACTTTATACTATACTCCGTTTATTTTCCTTGAGATCGAGATGATGTAACCGTCAATCTTTGTCTGTAATTTCTTTGATGTAATTTGGCTCCCTCCAGTTCTCCATTTAACTTGCAGTTGGTGCGCAAATGCCTCAAATGTCCTTGCATTGTGTTTTGTCAGATGCTCTTTTCAGGAGAGCTATTTTTTTTTGGAGCTGAACTTTATGGCGAAGACAGGTGCACACAGGCTCTTATGTCTACCATACGTTGGAAAGCAGGTATACATGTTGACGTCCACGTTCAGATCCTTTCATTACAAAAAGGTGGTCACTTGTTCAACATCCATTTCCTTTTTTTTCCTCTTCCTGTGTACTCAGCTGGAATAAAACCTGGGTTTATTTGTAAAGCCCGGTCACAATCGTTTTTTAAGAATTAACTTTTTCTGCCAGCTCAACAATTTGCCTGAGAAATGTTGCAATCTTATCCTTCAATTACTCAACATGACTACTGAGTTCCGTTTAGGGATGTCCGATAATATCGGATATTATCGGCCGATAAATGTTTTGAAATGTAATATCGGAAACTATCGGTATCGATTTCAAAATTATCGGTATCAGTTTCAAAAAGTAAAATTGATGACTTTATAAAACGCGGCTGTGTACACGGACGTAGGGAGAAGTACAGAGCGCCAATAAACCTTAAAAGCACTGCCTTTGAGCAATACTTGCCAACCCTCCCGGATTTTCCGGGAGACTCCCGAAATTCAGCGTCTCTCCCGAAAACCTCCCGGGACAAATTTTCTCCCGAAAATCTCCCGAAATTCAGGCGGACTTAGGTCCATGCAGACCTGAGTACGCTAACCCACAATATAAACAGCGTACCTGCCCAATCACGTTATAACTGTAGAATGATGGAGGGCGAGTTCTTGGTTTCTCATGTGGGCTTATTGTTGGGCAGTTTCATTAACGTCCTCCCAGCGCGTCAACAACACACAACAACAGCAGTCACGTTTTTGTCTACCGTAAAGCAGTTCGTCTGCCGTAAACAGCAATGTTGTGACACTCTTAAACGGGACAATACTGCCATCTAGTGCATTTGATGAAAGCACTTTTGTGCGTGCCACACAGCAATGCATCATCAGAGAGGGTGTTCAGCATGGTTCGAAAAATAGTGACAGAGAATAGAACAAGGATGGACAATTCAACCCTTAACTCAACAATGAGTAAATGAGTGTTATGTGTGTGTATATGTGTAAATAAATGAACACTGAAATTCAAGTATTTATTTTATATATATATATATATATATATATATATATATAAATATATATAATAAAATAAATGTACATTTATAGCTAGAATTCACATTTATAGCTAGAATTCACAGTCAAGTGTTTCTTATATATATATATATATATATATATATATATATGAAATACTTAAATTGGTATTTCGTCAAGCATTTCTTATATATATATATATATATATATATATATATATATATATATATATATATATATATATATATATATATATAATAAAATAAATATATATTTATAGCTAGAATTCACTGAAAGTCAAGTATTTCTTATATATATATATATATATATATATATATATATATATATATATATATATATATATATATATATGAAATACTTGACTTAGTATTTTGTCAAGTATTTCTTATATATATATATATATATATATATATATATTTATGAAATACTTGACTTAGTATTTCGTCAAGTATTTCTTATATATATATATATATATATATATATATATATATATATATATATATATATGAAATACTTGACTTGGTGAATTCTAGCTGTAAATATACTCCTTCCCTCTTAACCACGCCCCCAACCACGCCCCCTGCCCCCCACCTCCCAAAATCGGAGGTCTCAAGGTTGGCAAGTATGCCTTTGAGTGCCAGCCCAATCACACTATACAGTATCTACGGCTTTTCACACACAAGTGAATGCAAGTCATTCTTGGTCAACAGCCATACAGGTCACACTGAGGGTGGCCGTATAAACAACTTTAACACTGTTACAAATATGCGCCACACTGTGAACCCACACCAAATAAGAATGACAAACACATTATGGGAGAACACCCGCACCGTAACACAACATACCGTATTTCCTTGAATTGCCGCCGGGTATATAGTATGCGCCTGCCTAGAATTACCGCCAAGTCAAACTTGTTTCGCAAAATAATTAGCGCATGCTTAGCATTACCGCCGGGTCAGATTTACAGCCGGGTCAAACTCGTTTTGCAAAATATTATTTTTATTAGTGCATGTCTAGAATTACCGCCGGGTCAAACTCGTTTCGCAAAATAATTAGCATATGCCTAGAATTTCCGCCGGGTCAAACTCGTCACGTCACGAGTGACACTTCACCTGTCATCATTTTCAAAATGGAGGAGGCTGATTCCAATAATTTAAAATCGCATACAGGGAAGAAGATAAAGAGCTATTCAGTAGGATTTAACGTCCAAGCTATTGAATATGCTAAAAAGAACAGTAAGCAGCTATGTTTTATTAATATACCGTAGCTGCTTGTGTCAAATATGAGTCATTAAATGACTCCCGCCTCCTGGTCGTAGAGGGCGCTAGTCATCCTTCTTGCGACTACTCGGCTGCAGAAGAAGTGACAACAAGCAGCAATCGTTTATTTTTTCCACTCGCTTGCACTTTTAACATGGATGATTACATATCTAAAATAAAACAGTTTTCTAAACTGGACTATCAATCGAAGCAGGAGGTAATAATTAAAGGAAGATCCCCATTGAGACAGAGAGACTTTTAAAACTGAAGAAAGATAAGGAAGACTTCTATAAACAAGTTATCGATGCTTTTGTTCAGAAGGAGCTGCGCATGGACTTCATTTATAAGTAAAGGTAAGACCATAATAACGTTTTTTTTTTATTAAATGTGCTTTTCATGATGGTATCCTTACATCACACTCAAATTTTTAAGCGCAGGCCTAATTTTACCGCATGCCTTTGGTAAGCGCCGGAGTGAGAAGAGGTTTTAAATTAATTACCACCCCGGCGCTAATTCAAGGAAATACGGTAAACACAACAGAACAAATACCCAGAACCCCTTGCAGCACTAACTCTTCCGGGACGCTACAATATACACCCCTGCGACTCCCTACTGAACCTCAACCTCCTCATGCTCTCTCAGGGAGAGCATGTCCCAAATTCCAAGCTGCTGTTTTGGGGCATGTTAAAAAAAAATAATGCACTTTGTGACTTCAATAATAAATATGGCAGTGCCATGTTGGCATTTTTTTCCATAACTTGAGTTGATTTATTTTGGAAAACCTTGTTACATTGTTTAATGCATCCAGCGGGGCATCACAACAAAATTAGGCATAATAATGTGTTAATTCCACGACTGTATATATCGGTATCGGTTGATATCGGAATCGATAATTAAGAGTTGGACAATATTGGAATATTGGATATCGGCAAAAAAGCCATTATCGGACATCTCTAGTTCCGTTGTTTATTAATATCATTGTTTATCGCCATTATATTTTCTATATTCTTCTTATATTCATCTTTAATGTCCCATTTCTCTGCACTTTTCCCCACATTATTTCAATAACTTTGAAGTTCAGCCATTCACGACAGTTAGCTTGTCTTGCTTGTGATTATAGGAAATTGTACTAGTTTTCGACAAGTTAGCACTTCAAGCCTTAAGATATGCAAGCCAATGGCAGATATTTACATATATCCGAATTTAAGTGTTACTTCTTTTATTTCATAGTCATATTTGAAAACAGCTCGTGTTTTTCCATTTGTTCTCTTTCTGTTTGTCTGCAAGTAAACTGTGTGTGTTAACCTTGAAGCTTTGGAATGTTAGAAAGAGCGATAATGGGCATTTGTTTTGGCTAGAGAGACATGACTGCCAGGGACTTAAGAGGGGAGAGGGTTTGGTCGGGGGGGGGGCAGACCATCTTGGCGGCGCGATAGAATGTTCTATGCTGGACTGGTCTCAATGCTCAATGTATATATATATGCAAAGCTTTGCAAATATATTACAAAATACCTATTCTGTCTCTGGTGGTTTTTCTACTCAGCTTTAAGTGTCGTAAAGAGCTTGGGAGCGACTTGTGACTTGAATTCCCTGGGAGGAACAACTGGTCCAAAACGCAACAGCAACCAGATATAAAGAGACAATATATATATATTTGTATATGTAACGGCTGATAGACAATTGATAGCTCTATCGATCTATTTCACGGTACCACATGCTCACTGTTGGCCTGACCCCAAAATACAGAGACAGGAGGCATCTTGCAGGTAATAAGGTTTAATGAGCAAAAAGCCCACCATGCACATTAGTCAACAGACCTTTATCGCAAGGAAAGTGGCACTGTCAGATCCCCCTGAGTAGTGATCAGATGCATATGAGTACCCTGATCACTAATCAAGCAATACTCAGAAACAGTGGGGAAGTCAATGCAAGACTAATCCAAAACAGGAAGTGGAACAAAAATAAGGGCGCCAGACAGAGAAAAACACTAAACACAGGTAAAACACCCCAAAAACTCTCAAGATTGTGATAATCTTGCTACGACGGGGTCGCATGTTTGTGCGCGGTTCATTTCCCCAAGATGCAGACGGAACTCCAGAGGCAGCATGCAGGTAGGACAATGATTTATTTTCCATACATCAGTCCATAATACAAAAATGCAGGAAAAATACAAAGACACACAAGAAGAGTGTGCCGATTGCACGCGGAGCTAAGGCAGAAAACTAGCACTGGTAGGCTAACATAGAAACAAGAATCAAAGGACTACTAACAACACTTGTTGCAGGAGCAATCAAAACAGCCAGACCCAGGAATAAATACCTCTCTGATTAGTGCCCGGCAGCAGGTGAGCATCCCGAACACTAATCAGAGGCAAGTGAAAATAATCAGCACCCATGCAACCAAGAAACACAAACCCAGGCATGCTGAAACAGAACTAAGAGAGTCTTGAACTAAAACAAAACATGATCCGGGCAACGGATCATCACAAAGTAAAGGAAAAAAGTACCACTAAATGTCAATCCAGCAGAGGGTACGGTCTAAAAAGTCAGTTCACCCAAGCTTTTCAAACAGAAGATGATTTGACAAGACATGCAAGTTTTGTACTGTATATCATATTGAATTCCTGTTATTGTTCATGTGTAAAACTGAAGTAAAAATGTGCACAATTGAATAATTGTGTGAGCTCGATTACAGGGTTTTTAAAAAACAGGGGTGTTCAACTGAATCACGCAGGGGGCCAAAATGCAAGGCGCACTTTGTGTCGTGAACTCGCATGGCTGCGGTATTTGTGACCCCAAGATGCAGGAACCAGGAGATCGAAGCTCAGGTAAGAGGATTTTAAAGATATCTAAACAGAGAAAGAAGCAGTCGTGCATGTAAACGGTCCAAAACACAAATCAACCCTCGAGCGCTGAGGAGCAGGCGAGGCAGGCATAAATAGCCACCAGGTGTGCACGGCTGCCAATCAGGGACAGGTGAGGAAAACAAGCTGTTAGAATAATTGTTTCTAAATTATCACAAAAACTTTGTATTACATTGAGTTCCTGACAAGAGGACAAAAGCCGTCTTTGAAACCTACCAAGAAGAAGGCTCGTAAAACTCCACTGTGTAAGGGGGAAAGCCACATGAAGGGTTTTCTGTTTTCTCTCATGTATGGTAATCAACAGAAAGATATTGATCTAACCCAAGGACTTCAAAGAGGACAGATGGCAGGATATGCCCAATTTCCAGACAAACTCTTTTTGAAGTATTTTACGAACGTCTTTTTAAACTATTTTATGGAACTCTTTTTGAACTCTTTTTGAACTGACCTTTTCTGTGAATTGTTTACGACCTTTTCTGTGAACTTTTTGCGACCTTTGTCCTTTGGAAACAGCGGTGGCCATGTGGTCAGGGAGGGTCCAAAATAAACGGAGGAGGCATGCAATCTTTTGGCAGAGCGTGCTAAGATACTGTACAAGGGTACAGTGTAAAGGCGACTCTCCTCAATATATTGAGTCCAATTTGAATTCTGTCTCTGTTTAATTCTTTGCCTCTTGTCTTGTTTAATGGATGTCATCAGTGTTTGAACCTGACACAAGCGCTCAGGGAGACATGGAAATGGAACAAAAATAAGAGTCCAAACTCCACACAGAAACCCTCTGGACGACCGGTGCAATGGATGTCATCTGTGGTCCCCTGATAACTTCTCCACAGTAGAGGGGGGCAGAGCAGAAAAGAGACGGCAGATCAACTGGTCTACAAGTGGGTCTATTTAAAGGTTAGTGTATACAAATTAGTTTTAAGATGGGATTTAAATAAATTGTTTGTGCAATCCATCCTAATAAAATCTGTGCAAAACACAATATGTATGAATATGCATTATTAGGAGGTCGCTGTTGAAGTCATTCAAGGGCTTCTTCTTTGTTGAAATGTGGGTCAAATGCCAGTTTATTTTCAAATGGTCCTGCAGGCCGGTGAAATACCGAAGGCCATCCCGCCCTAAACACGGAACACGTGCTGTGCGTATGGCCCCGCGATCCGTGGGCGACCCTGTTTAGTGTGAAGTAGGGCATGTAAAATGTCAAATATTGAATGACAGGGCGCTTCATATAAGATTGTTTTTTTACCGCAAACACGTTCCTAGCCGCTTCCCACTCCGCCACAGATTAGGACAGAATGGTACATTTCCCCGAGTTTACCGTTGTTGTGGTGCAGTGCAATAGTACTTACCGTGTAAAGTTGTAGATACCGGGTTCAAATCCTGGTTGAAGTAGATGTAACAAGATGTATCTTTTAAGAATGTTACAATTTGTATTTTTTACTAAAAACACAATTATTGAATACTTTATTATTACCTATGCTTATTATTACTATCATTTTATAACTTTTCTTGATTGATTACATACTATAGTATGATTTTATTATCATAATTTTATTGCATGATTTGTGTATGCCTTTAATTTAGGTAGCCTGCATCCGTTTAGCACTCGGCTTCTAAAACTTTTTGCTCATCCTCTTTGTGTTCAGGCTCAAAAATTTACGTTTCTGGATCATACTTTTCCCCAAAGTAAGCGTTGTTTGTTATCGCAAAGTCTGCTTGAACAGCATTGTTGCTGGTGGGGAAGAGATCTGTGGTTCCTAACGCTACGTCACGGATCACGTGACTTGCTCAAAATACTATTTTGATCATATCATTTTTTGGTGATTCAACCCCCAATTCCAACCCTTGATTTTGAGTGCCAAGCAGCGAGATAATGGGTCCCATTTTTATAGTCTTTGGGATGACTCGGCCGGGGTTTGAACTCACAACCTACCGTTCTCAGGGCGGACACTTTTTCTTCTTAGTCTATTTGCAATAAGTTTTACTGTTGTTCTTAAGTTTGATGTTATCTCGACAATATTCTGACACAAACAACACCCCTGGTTTCAAAAAGTAGGCTTTTATGGAGTGTTCTATGTCTATGTTGGCATTATTCACAATTTTACCATTTAAATCCTAAAGACATGTTGGCTTTATGTGCTTATTTGTGTTTCATTGTATCCATTAAAAAAAATCCAATTATCCACAAATTATTTAGCACTCGGCTTCTAAAACTTATTGCTCATCCTCTTTGTGTTCAGGCTCAGAAATATTCGTTTCTGGATCATACTTTTTCCCAAAGTATGCGTTGTTGGCTCTCACAAAGTCTGCTTGATCAGCATTGCTGCTGGTGGGGAAGGGATCCGTGGTTCCTAACGCTACGTCACGGATCACGTGACTTGCTCAAAATACTATTTTGATCATATCTATTTATTTGAAAACTTTTAAATTGTTTTGGTGTCATAAATCAGATATACAGGTATATGATAAATGCTTCAATATAGAGGCAACTTGTTTTCCCACTCTACTGCTACTTTAAGGGTTGGGGTAGGGGTCCTATACGCCCCCAGTGAATGGAATGTATGTCTATTTTTATCTTTAATTTATTTTTTCTAATTTTCTGTTGTGCTGCTTTCCACTATGCAAATGTTTCTAGTGCTGGTCAAATAAAGACTTTTTTTTCACTTCAATGTGAGAACTGTAGTCCAGTTTTTGAATTGATCAAAACTCCTACTTGTACATTATATGTGACGATCTGTCACTTCACTTCTGTTTGTGTTTCCTTGTGTTGTTTTTTATTTCCTGTCAGCGCTCATATTTAATTTCCATTTTCTGCAAGTCTCCTCTGAGCGCTCGTTTCCCTCACCTGTCCCTGATTGGCAGCACCTGGTTGCAGTTGCCAATCAGACTGCTATTTAAGCCTGCCTCACCTGTTCCTCAGTGCTTGAGTAGTTGTGACCCCAAGATGCAGGAACCAGGAGATCGATGTGCAGGTAAGAATCTTTTAATACTCAAATAAGGAGAAACAGTCATGTATGCGGAGGTCCAAAACATAGTAACAATCCTCTTTCAAATCCCCAAAGTTTACACGTGCAAACTCGATAGCACAGGCAATGTGTAAAGTATCTACTAAATTTGCCCGGAGAGGATTGCGTCTCTCTAATTGAGCCGAATAAAGAGCGCATTCCATTTAGTGTGACGTGAATGTGGCGGGCACAAAATGCCAGTAGTAAGTGCAAAAACCTAATTAAAATGAGACAGTTTGCACCACTTTTAAATTGTACATACAGTATTAATAGATCACACGCAACACTTTCACAATTTTGTTGTTCGCACACACTATTTAGTGGACAGTTGTCAAACTCAAGGCCCACGGGCCAGATCTGGCCCTCCACGTCATTTTATATAGCCTGGAAATAATAATGTGTCAATAAAATACCTCCTATTTTCTTTCTTTACGTTCTTATTTTCTTATTAAAGGTATTTTTTTTTAGTTTGACAGGGAAGAAAATGGTGTCCAATATCGCAAAAAAACATTTTATTTAACTTTTTTTGGTCAACATCCAAATAAATACTTACATATCTGCTTAACTTATGATTTTGAAGCAAGTTATCCATCAAATTGTACACTATAAAAATGACCAATGGATTTTACTGTAACATTTAAGGAGTTTTTTAACAGCATATTACTGTAAGTTGAAAAAAACAACAACAACCAATGTTTGTTTTTTTACAGTAAAATTCTGTCGACTGAGCTGTCAAATTTTTGTAAATTTTATTTACTGTAAATTCCACGGTTGATGATTTTATGTTACCATATTTTATCATGATGAAAAAACTGCCAGTCAAATTGCCAAAATACAATTAAACCGCAGTACTGTATTTCTATTTACAGGAATATGTTGTAAAAATTATAATAATAAAAAAAACACACCTTATATTTTACAGTAAAAGTCTGGCAACTAAGCTGCCAGTTTTTTTTTTTCTGCAAAAACAGTGGTAAAATCCACAGATTTTTTTTACTCTTTACGTAAAAAAGAAAAAAAAAAGTTAAATATTTAAATTCATAGGCAAATTCATTAATAATAATAAAAAATAATAATAAAAAATAATAACAATATAATTATTAATAATATAAATAATAATATTACTAATAATATAATAATAATAATATTAATTATTATTCTTATTATTATTATTATTATAAAATACATATATTTTACAGTAAAGGTTTTACAGTAAAAGTCTGGCAACTAAATTGCCAGTTTTTTCCTGTAAAAACAGTAGTAAAGTCCAGATTATTTTGACTCTTTACGTTAAAAAAATATTAAAAAATTTAAATTCATAGGCAAATTAATTAATAATAGAATAATAATAATAAAAAAAACCTTAATAATATAATATATAAAATATAATATTAATATAATAATTATTATTATCATTATTTAAAAGAACTTTTTATTTTTTTTTATTTTACAGTAAAACTTTTACAGTAAAAGTTTTACTCTTTATATAATAAAAAAAGAATAAAATATTTAAATTCATAGGCAAATTAATTAATAATAAAAAAATAATATTAATATAATAATAAAAAATAAAAAAAAAATAAAAAAAAAAATATATATATATATATTAATAATATAAAATATAATAATAATAATAAAAAGTATTATTCATATTAAAAAAACCCATCTATATTACAGTAAAACTTTACAGTAAAGGTCTGGCAACTAAGCTGCCAGTTTTTTTCTATAAAAACAGTGGTACAATCCACAGATTCTTTTGAGTCTTTACGTTAAAAAAAATAAGTAAAATATTTAAATTCATAGGCAAATTCATTAATTATTTACTGTTACATGCGGCCTTTTAATGGCAGCCAAGACTGCGGTGTGGCCCTCAATGAAAACAAGTTTGACACCCCTGATTTAGTGTGTTATTTGGATCTTAGTAAATCAGGCCCTAACAGTTTTATATACAGTCGTGATCAAACGTGTACATACACTTGTAAAGAACATAATGTCATGGCTGTCTTGAGTTTCCAATCATTTTTACAACTCTTATTTTTTTGGTGATAGAGTGATTGGAGCACATACTTGTTGCTCACACAACATTCATGAAGTTTGGTTCTTGTATGAATTTATTATGGGTCTACTGAAAATGTGAGCAAATGTGCTGGGTCAAAAGTATACACACAGTAATGTTAATATTTTGTTACATGTCCCTTGGCAAGTTTCACTGCAATAAGGCGCTTTTGGTAGCCATCCACAAGCTTGAATTTTTGACTACTCCTCTTAACAAAATTGGTGCAGTTCATCTAAATTTGTTGGTTTTCTGACATGGTTTCTTCAGCATTGTCCACACTTTGAGAGGGCCATTCTAAAACCTTAATTCTAGCCTGATTTAGCCATTCTTTTACCACTTTTGACCCAACTGTGCCCAAGACCCAACCTCCGGGCTGATGATTTTAGGTTGTCCTGACAAATTTGGAGGTAATCCTCCTTTTCCATTGTCCCATTTAATCTCTGTAAAGCACCAGTTCCATTGGCAGCAAAACAGGCCAGGAGCATAATACTACCACCAGCATGCTTGACGGTAGGGATGGTGTTCCTGGGACTAAAGCCCTCACCTTGTTCATTCATGTTCATTCATGGTCCGGATCATGTTTTTGTTATGTTCTGTTAGTTTTAGACTCCATAGTTCCTGTTTTTGTGCACCCTTGTTTGTTTTAGTTACCATAGCGACTTATTAGTTTCACCTGTCTCTGGTGTTTGGGACACGCACCTGTTTCCAATCAAGAAGACCATTATTTTTAGAAGCATTTAAGTCCCATCTTAAAACTCATTTGTATACTCTAGCCTTTAAATAGCCCCCCTGTTAGACCAGTTGATCTGCCGTTTCTTTTCTTTTCTCCTCTGCTCCCCTTTTCCTTGAGGGGGGGGGCACAGGTCCGGTGGCCATGGATGAAGTGCTGGCTGTCCAGAGTCGGGACCCGGGGTGGACCGCTCGCCTGTGCATCGGCAGGGAACATCTCTGCGCTGCTGACCCGTCTCCGCTCGGGATGGTGTCCTGCTGGCCCCACTATGGACTGGACTCTTACTATTATGTTGGATCCACTATGGACTGGACTCTCACAATATTATGTCAGACCCACTCGACATCCATTGCTTTCGGTCTCCCCTAGAGGGGGGGGGTTACCCACATATGCGGTCCTCTCCAAGGTTTCTCATAGTCATTCACATCGACGTCCCACTGGGGTGAGTTTTTCCTTGCCCGTATGTGGGCTTTGTACCGAGGATGTCGTTGTGGCAGCCCTTTGAGACACTTGTGATTTAGGGCTATATAAATAAAGATTGATTGATTGATTGATTGATTATTTAAGCCTGTCTTTGCCAGTCAGTCGTCCTGGCGTCATTGCTCGTTTTCGTGTCCGATTCCAAGTTGATGCTAGTTGTTCGCTTCATGCCGTGTCCACGTAAGTGTTGGTTGTTTCATGCCACAGTTTGATACAGTTTCTCTATGTCCATAGTTCATGCTAAGTGTCATGTCTATGTTTCCTGCGTTCATTTTTTTTTTGTTCTTTAGCCTCTCGTGTGAACGGCACGCTTTCCTTTTGTTTAGGTTCCTGTCTTTTCTGATGTGTAGGATTAATTGATTATTAAATATGTTCCTACCTGCAAGCCTTGTCCGGATTAGTCTGTTTGCATCCTGGGAGAAAAAAACCTTGGTGTGTCCCCGTTATGACACACCTTTTCTCCTCCAAACATATTGCTGGGTATTATGGCCAAAAAGCTCAATTTTTGTTTCATCTGACCACGGAACTTTCCTCCACACTGCAAAAAGTCAGTGTTCAAAAACAAGAAAAAAAAAAAATACAAAAATGAGGGGTATTTTATTTGAACTAAGCAAAATTATCTGCCAATAGAACAAGAAAATGTGGCTTATCAAGACTTTCCAAAACAAGCAAAATTAGCTAACATCAATGAATCCAAAAATACCTTTAAAATAAGTATATTCTCACTAATAACAAGTGCACTTTTCTTGGTAGAAAAAATAAATTACCGTATTTTCCGCACCATAAGGCGCCCTGGGTTATAAGCCGCGCCTTCAATGAACGGCATATTTCAAAACTTTGTCCACCTATAAGCCGCCCCGTGTTGTAAGCCGCATCTAACTGCGCTAAAGGAATGTCAAAAAAACAGTCAGATAGGTCAGTCAAACTTTAATAATATATTAAAACCAGCGTGATGTGGGCGCGCATGGAATCGTATATCAACATGGACGGAGCTGCGTGAAAAAAGCCACCCGGCCTCTTCGCGTAAACTTAAACTTACCTTAACCACTCGCTCATCTTTTCTTCATCCATCCCTTCGAGTTAGCTTTTATGATGACGCCGGCTGGAAAGGTCTCTTTTGGCAAGGTCTTCCTTTTGAATATCACCATGGGTGGAAGTTTCTGGCCATTAGCATGGCAAGCTAGAACCACAGTGAAGGATGACTTCTCATTCCCTGTGGTGCGAATATTCACCGTACGTGCTCCCGTTGTATCCACAGTGCGGTTCACAGGAATATCAAAAGTCAGTGGAACCTCGTCCATGTTGATAATGTTCTCTGGCCGGATCTTTTTTTCAGCTATCTTGTTTTTACAATATGCACGGAAAGTAGCCAGCTTTTCTTGAAAGTCTTTAGGCAGTTGCTGTGAAATAGTAATCCGTGTGCGGATGGAGAGATTGCGTCTTTTCATGAACCTCGATCCCTGTCGCTTAGTAGGAGCCATTTTGTGGTCTTTACAGATGTAAACACACAAAGGAAATGAAACGTACGGTAATATCCGCGCGCTTTTTCTTCTTCTACGCGGGCGGGTGGTTGCTTACAGTAGAAGAAGAAGCGCTTCCTGTTCTATGGGGGCGGGTGCTTACCTTGGCGGTTGCTTGCGTAGAAGAAGAAGCACTTCCTCTTCTACGGGGAAAAAAGATGGCGGCTGTTTACCGTAGTTGCGAGACCGAACTTTATGAAAATGAATCTTAATATTAATCCATATATAAAGCGCACCGGGTTAAAAGCCGTAAATTGAGTAAATTTGTGGTTTTTAGGTGCGGCTAATAGTGCGGAAAATACGGTAGACCTTTTTGCTCAATATGTTGAAAAATAGTCTTAAATGAAGTAAATGCTAGTGCCATTATCTTGACATAATGATATGCGCTCGGCATTACATTTCTTGAAATCAGCAAATTTATTCTAAAAACTAATTTATTGTTCTTAATGGAAAGGCAACAAGGCAACCGCTTGTTACTCTACTAGCCGCTCAGGCAAATCATATTGTCTAAACCAGTGTTTTTCAACCTTTTTTGAGCTAAGGCACATTTTTCGCGTTGAGAAAATCCGGAGGCACACCACCAGCAGAAATCATTAAAAAACGAAACTCAGTTGACAGTAAAAAGTCATTGCCACAATTGTTGGATATGACTTTAAACCATAACCAACTATGTATCAATATAGTTCTTGTGTCAAAGTAGGTGTACTGTCACCACCTGTAACATCACGCCCTGACTTATTTGGACTTTTTTGCTGTTTTCCTGTGTATAGTGTTTTAGTTCTTGTCTTGCGCTCCTATTTTGGTGGCTTTTTCTTTTTTTTTTGGTATTTTCCTGTAGCAGTTTCATGTCTTCCTTTTGAGCGATATTTCCCGCATCTACTTTGTTTTAGCAGTCAAGAATATTTTAGTTGTTTTGATCCTTCTTTGTGGGGACATTGTTGATTGTCATGTCATGTTCGGATGTACATTGAGGACTCCGCAGTAAGTCTTTGCTGTTATCCAGCATTCTGTTTTTGTTTACTTTGTAGCCAGTTCAGTTTTAGTTTTGTTCTGCATAGCCTTCCCTAAGCTTCAATGCCTTTTTCTTAGGGGCACTCAACTTTTGTTTATTTCTGGTTTAAGCATTGGACACATTTTTTACCTGCACGCTGCCTCCCGCTGTTTCCGACATCAAGAAAGCAATTAGCTACCAGCTGCCACCTACTGATATGGAAGAGTATTACACGGTTACTCTGCCGAGCTCTAAACTGCACCGACACTCAACAACAACACATCATTTGCAGACTATAATTACAAGTTTGCAAAAAATATTTTTAACCCAAATAGGTGAAACTAGACAATCTCCCACGGCACACCAGACTGTATCTCACGGCACACTAGTGTGCCGCGGCACAGTCGTTGAAAAACACTGTTCTAAAGATGCAATTTTCCATCGACAACATGACATCATTGCGCCATCGTGCTCTTTCAGTCAATTAGTGCGCATATACACAGCCCGGCCCCCGGCCAAATTTTTTTTAACTGCAATTTTGAAGAATTTATCTGAATGTGCATGAACTATTTCTGTTCAAAATTGTTTGAAATGTCACATTTTAAATGTTTAAATATTAACTGTCAGTTTACTGTACTGTGCCAACTGTACTACTATATGAGTACATATTTGGGGACCGAGTCCCTTTGGGACAGAGGACCCTATTGAATGTCTAGCGTTTTATTGTTATACCGCCGCCTCTTTGAGCTGTAATTTGACCACCTTAACATGCTTCAAAACTCACCAAATTGGACAGACACATCAGAACTGGCAAAAATTGTGATCTAATCAAAAAACAAAAACCCCAAAACTCAAAATTGTGCTCTAGCGCCCCCTAGGAAGAAAACACAGACAAAACTGCCTGTAACTCCCAGTAGGAATGTTATAAGAACATGAAACAAAAACCTCTATGTAGGTCTCACTTAGACATATATTTAATACACTGACAACCCCCAGCAAAAATCAACAGGAAGTTTGCAATTACCCCTTCAAAATAAAAAACGAGTAAAAACAGTCACCTTTTTTCAAACATTATGTCCTCCGAGCGCGTTTGTCATGTCGGCTTCAAATTTGCACAGGAGAGAGATTGAACCCTTTTGATTAAAATTTAAAGAAAGAGTTTTAATTACTGGTCCGGTTTGGATTTTATGAGCCCTCAAAGTCGGTCCCGTCCAGCTTTAATTTCTATTGTTTCATTGAAAATAAAACAGCAAAGTCCATTTGGCTGTCATCTGTTTTAATTATGAGACACAATTTAGTCAAAGTCATGATTTTTTTTTTTCATGCTTAAATTAAAAAATTATTCCTTGAAAAAAAGTAGTTTTATACTTGTGAGTGTTGATGACACAGCTTTGCAACAGTTGATATTCTAGTTTCAAGCATGTTTTACTCAATATAGGTCATCAAATCTCAGCAACAAGCTGTAATATCTTACTGAGATCATTTAGGACCAAAACCCTTAAAACAAGTAAAACACTCTAACATAAAATCTGCTTAGTGAGAAGAATTATCTTATCAGACAGAAAATAAGCAAATATCACCCTTATTTGAGATATTTAATCTTACGTAGATTTCAGTTTTTGCAGTGTAGAAGGTCTTATATTTGCCCATTTGATGTCAGATGAAACAAAAATGTTGCTGTTTTGCAGTGACGTGCAGTCACTTATGGAAAGAAAAAAAATGTAAAAATAAAAAATAAAAATTAAATTGTTATATGTATCCAGTGATTATACTATGAAGTTATTTTCCATTTAACTTTACCAGTTTTAGATTATTTTTATTCAAAATCGCTGAATTTTCACATTTGCCGTTCAAATACTGAGAAGAGACGGTGCGGTGATCAGCAGCCAGTTGAGGCACGTCACTCAGTGCCTCAACATGGATTGCGCAATGACTCGGCTAACTGCTGGCCTGCTGTGCAGATACACCTGCAGACTGCAGGTGTACCTAATTCACAACTCCTCCAACACGAACATTATTGTTTTTGCACTTTTTGGCTTCTTATTAAATAACTTTTGTAACCTATTTTCATGGGCTTTCCTCTTTGTGATGTTAAGTTCCTGTTATGCGCTGTTATACAGTATATGCCTTGAGCTCTTATTTTGAAGGCGCTAAGAGCGGAAGTGATGTCACGTTGCGGAGGTTTTTGAAAGAAGGTAAATAAAGTGGTCCTCGTGTAAACTGGAGCCTCCGTGTTTGTTATTTTGTAGTTTCATACAATATAGGCGACATTTATAAACCCTCGGTTACACTTTTTTAAATAGATTCAATCTTGCACGTGGAAAGTTTAAGTGAGGGCTTTAGTTGCGGTGCATGGACTTAATTTCTAAGTAAAGGTAAGACCATAATAAAGTTTTTTTTAATTAAATGTGCTTTTTTGTGTGCTACAGTTTGTATGTGTAAAGTTAAAGTTAAGTTAAAGTACCAATGATTGTCACACACACACTAGGTGTAATGAAATTTGTCCTCTGCATTTGACCCATCCCCTTGTTCACCCCCTGGGAGGTGAGGGGAGCAGTGGGCAGCAGCGGCGCCGCGCCCGGGAATCATTTTTGGTGATTTAACCCCCAATTCCAAGCCTTGATGCTGAGTGCCAAGCAGGGAAGAATGCTGGTATGAGCTTTTAAACATAACCCGTTAACTGCTGCCAATCAAATGGTGAATAAGATACTCTTTAGGGTTCATATGTTTGTAAATCTGACTGTGATGAAGTCAGTGCCTCACCAGCCATCAACCTCACCGCACGTCACTGCTGTTTCGCCACAATACCCAACAAAATGTTCGGAGGAGAAAAGGTGATTCACCAAACTTCATGAATGTTTTTTATGACCAACAAGTATGTGCTCCAATCACTCTATCACCAAAAAAAAAACAAGAGTTGTAGAAAGACAGCCATGACATGATGTCCTTTACAAGTGTATGTCAACTTTTGATCTAAAATGAGACAACAACAAAAAACGAGCCTGCAGATTTTAACGTAGCGTGGGTGTGCTTATTGTTTTGCTTTTGTGTGTATCTGGTGTGAGGCGGGTGGAGGCACATGTTGTGCTGGCACTTGAGCCCACGCTGGTGATGGCAGTTTGGCGGCATATTATGGCACGGCACCAGCACACACACACATGGCGTGTTAGTGATGTCATTAGAGATGAAGTAAATGTTTCCAATGAAGGAGGCTTGTTGAGGTGCGGGGACAGGCGGGGGAAATACGGACATCGGCGGTGGAGAGGTTGGGTATCAAGGGCAGACAGGCCGCGGGTTTGCTTGTGTGTGTGTGTGTGTGTGTGTGTGTGTGTGTGCCCCCGCGTCTTTGTACTGTCTAATCTAGGCGTCAGCAGCTTTTTGAGGCTTTTGTGCTGACAATAATCACACAGCGCTTCTCTTTTCATTCATCAGCAACAACAAGGAGCGATCACATGTCCTGATGGAGAATACAGCCAGAGAGAAAGGGGGGGGGGGGGGGGCAGTCAAAGTGGCCATCATGTTGCCTGGTTACCGCCGAGCTGGACGGTCAATGCCAGGTAATACAACATATCCCACTTTTTTTTTTTTTCTTTTTTTTTTGTCAAATAATTTATTTCAAATTGCACTGTCGGACGAGTAAATCTGAGGTCAAATCTGTAGCAAGTGTTAATTAAGATAACATAATTTTTTTTTTTTTTCCCATCATAAATAAAACAATATAAGAACGATCAACAATGTTACATTTATACATGCTACAAACACAGCAGTGATTTTGTTTCCCCTCTCCTGCTGTTTAAAATGATTCCGCTTTTCGACCCTCACAAAATTCTCAATAGTACCGTATTTTTCGGAGTATAAGTCGCTCCGGAGTATAAGTCGCACCGGCCGAAAATGCATAATAAAGAAGGGAAAAAAACATACAGGTAAAAGCCAGTAAATTAGAATATTTTGAAAAACTTGATTTATTTCAGTAATTGCATTCAAAAGGTGTAACTTGTACATTATATTTATTCATTGCACACAGACTGATGCATTCAAATGTTTATTTCATTTAATTTTGATGATTTGAAGTGGCAACAAATGAAAATCCAAAATTCCGTGTGTCACAAAATTAGAATATTACTTAAGGCTAATACAAAAAAGGGATTTTTAGAAATGTTGGCCAACTGAAAAGTATGAAAATGAAAAATATGAGCATGTACAATACTCAATACTTGGTTGGAGCTCCTTTTGCCTCAATTACTGCGTTAATGCGGCGTGGCATGGAGTCGATGAGTTTCTGGCACTGCTCAGGTGTTATGAGAGCCCAGGTTGCTCTGATAGTGGCCTTCAACTCTTCTGCGTTTTTGGGTCTGGCATTCTGCATCTTCCTTTTCACAATACCCCACAGATTTTCTATGGGGCTAAGGTCAGGGGAGTTGGCGGGCCAATTTAGAACAGAAATACCATGGTCCGTAAACCAGGCACGGGTAGATTTTGCGCTGTGTGCAGGCGCCAAGTCCTGTTGGAACTTGAAATCTCCATCTCCATAGAGCAGGTCAGCAGCAGGAAGCATGAAGTGCTCTAAAACTTGCTGGTAGACGGCTGCGTTGACCCTGGATCTCAGGAAACAGAGTGGACCGACACCAGCAGATGACATGGCACCCCAAACCATCACCCAACCATGCAAATTTTGCATTTCCTTTGGAAATCGAGGTCCCAGAGTCTGGAGGAAGACAGGAGAGGCACAAGATCCACGTTGCCTGAAGTCTAGTGTAAAGTTTCCACCATCAGTGATGGTTTCTAAAAATCCCTTTTTTGTATTAGCCTTAAGTAATATTCTAATTTTGTGACACACGGAATTTTGGATTTTCATTTGTTGCCACTTCAAAACATCAAAATTAAATGAAATAAACATTTGAATGCATCAGTCTGTGTGCAATGAATAAATATAATGTACAAGTTACACCTTTTGAATGCAATTACTGAAATAAATCAAGTTTTTCAAAATATTCTAATTTACTGGCTTTTACCTGTATATAAGTCGCATTTTTTGAAGAAATGTATTTGATAAAAGCCAACACCAAGAATAGACATTTGAAAGGCAATTTAAAATAAATAAAGAATAGTAAACAATAAGTGTACGTTATATGAGGCATAAATAACCAACTGGTATGTTAACGTAACATATTATGGTAAGAGTCATTCAAATAACTATAACATATAGAACATGCTATACGTTTACCAAACAATCTGTCACTCCTAATCGCTAAATCCCATGAAATCTTATACGTCTAGTCTCTTACGTGAATGAGATCAATAATATTATTTGATATTTTACGGTAATGTGTTAATAATTTCACACATAAGTCGCTCCTGAGTATAAGTCACACCCCCCGGCCAAACTATGAAAAAAAAACTGCGACTTATAGTCCAAAAAATACGGTAAATATACATTTATATACAAACCCCGTTTCCATACGAGTTGGGAAATTGTGTTAGATGTAAATATAAACGGAATACAATGATTTGCAAATCATTTTCAAGCCATATTCAGTTGAATATGCTACAAAGACAACATATTTGATGTACAAACTGATGCACTTTTTTTTTTTTTTTTGCAAATAATCATTCACTTTAGAATTTGATGCCAGCAACACGTGACAAAGAAGTTGGGAAAGGTGGCAATAAATACTGATCAAGTTGAGGAATGCTCATCAAACACTTATTTGGAACATCCCACAGGTGAACAGGCAAATTGGGAACAGGTGGGTGCCATGATTGGGTATAAAAGTATAGATTCCATGAAATGCTCAGTCATTCACAAACAAGGATGGGGCGAGGGTCACCACTTTGTCAACAAATGCGTGAGCAAATTGTTGAACAGTTTAAGAAAAACCTTTCTCAACCAGCTATTGCAAGGAATTTAGGGATTTCACCATCTACGGTCTGTAATATCATCAAAAGGTTCAGAGAATCTGGAGAAATCACTGCACGTAAGCAGCTAAGCCCGTGACCTTCAATCCCTCAGGCTGTACTTCATCAACAAGCGACATCAGTGTGTAAAGGATATCACCACATGGGCTCAGGAACACTTCAGAAACCCACTGTCAGTAACTACAGTTGGTCGCTACATCTGTAAGTGCAAGTTAAAACTCTCCTATGCAAGGCGAAAATTGTTCATCAACAACACCCAGAAACGCCGTCGGCTTCGCTGGGCCTGAGCTCATCTAAGATGGACTGATACAAAGTGGAAAAGTGTTCTGTGGTCTGACGAGTCCACATTTCAAATTGTTTTTGGAAACTGTGGACGTCGTGTCCTCCGGACCAAAGAGAAAAATAACCATCCGGATTGTTATAGGCGCAAAGTTGAAAAGCCAGCATCTGTGATGGTATGGGGGTGTATTAGTGCCCAAGACATGGGTAACTTACACATCTGTGAAGGTGCCATTAATACTGAAAGGTACATACAGGTTTTGGAGCAACATATGTTGCCATCCAAGCAACGTTACCATGGACGCCCCTGCTTATTTCAGCAAGACAATGCCAAGCCACGTATTACATCAACATGGCTTCATAGTGAAAGAGTGTGGGTACTAGACTGGCCTTCCTGTAGTCCACATCTGTCTCCCATTGGAAATATGTGGCCCATTATGAAGCCTAAAATAGCACAACGGAGACCCCCGGACTGTTGAACAACTTAAGCTGTACATCAAGCAAGAATGGGAAAGAATTACAAAAATGTGTCTCCTCAGTTCCCAAACGTTTACTGAGTGTTGTTAAAAGGAAAGTCCATGTAACACAGTGGTGAACATGCCCTTTCCCAACTACTTTGGCACGTGTTGCAGCCATGAAATTCTAAGTTCATTATTATTTGCAAAAAAAAAATAAAGTTTATGAGTTTGAACATCAAATATCTTGTCTTTGTAGTGCATTCAATTGAATATGGGTTGAAAATGATTTGCAAATCATTGTATTCCATTTATATTTACATCCAACACAATTTCCCAACTCATATGGAAACGGGGTTTGTATTTGCCTATAAACACTTTATGAAGGGGTCACCGGAAAAAAAGGAATGGTTGCTGTGCTGAATGGTGATCATTGATTCCAGTAAACACCTCACTTTTTGCTCCAGCAAATAAAGATTCCCATATTGTGATGTCAATCCATTTAAAAAAAAAACCCTCATATTTTCCAAAATGTCCATGCAGGGAAAAGAAAATGAAATAAATGAAGGTGCGAAACCACAAAAGAAGAAAACAAATAAATAGTTTATAACCAAGCACATATCTATTAGCGTCAGATTAAACCAGGGTGGGGTTAGACCAGGGGTGTCAAACATACGACCACATCTTTCTACCATCAGGCACCATGAATTGATTTACGTGGACCCCGACTTAAACAAGTTGAAAAACTAATTCGGGTGTTACCATTTAGTGGTCAATTGTACGGAATATGTACTGAACTGTGCAATCTACTAATAAAAGTATCAATCGATCAATCAAAAAGTGAGAGATGCATGAAATTTAATCGAGAATTTCAACGGGAAGAATTTTAGTAAGATATAAGCCATGAGCACTACACAGCCAGAAAAAAAAAACCTAGGCAGGAGAAGTTAAAATATTGGTGAAAGTAGATTTGAGAAGTCGGGCAAGTAGAAAAAAACCTTAACGTTGAACCCTGCATGTGTTGAGCTGCTGTACGTAGAGCGCTTCTGCTCGTTAGTAATATATTCTAATGTTGGATGTTCACTCCTTCACACAGATGAGTATAGAAAAATATTTTCAACGGCCGAAAAGGGCTCGACTTGGAGAGGAGGTGGGCCTACAGTCCGGACCACAGGTGCGACCTGTTCAGCAGCAGCAGGAGGAGGAGGAGGAGGTTGACTGACTGTGGCAGGACACCTCTGCCTCTGTTTCACTTCATGTTGCTGGTAAATAATATGGTTGTAGTAGTAGGCTAAAGTTAAATTATTTAGTATTCACTAATTAAAGGGGCAGAGCTTTAAGAGACATTTTAGCTTTTATATTTTATAAGATATATTTTTTGTAAGAACCACAATTAATAAATATATTTCAGTGAATCACTAATTGTTCAAATCTGTATATTCGCCAACTCAAGACAAAGCCGAAGCTCGGTGTGTCAAGAATAGGAGCAAAAGCCGGCATTAGCTCGCTGCTAGCAATGCTTCAAAAAAAATAAGCCGTCCGCGTTGGCGCTTATTATAATATCACTCATATTAGGTTAATTTTCAGGTCACGGCACATAAATGGAGTATTGTTGGCGCTGATTTTAGAAAGGGTATAGTGGGCGCAATAGAGGGTTCACTCAATTGTTCTCTACACTGCAAAAAGTCAGTGTTCAAAAACAAGAAAAAATATATACAAAAATGAGGGGTATTTTATTTGAACTAAGCAAAATTATCTGCCAATAGAACAAGAAGATTTGCCATGTCAAGACTTTCCAAAACAAGTCAAACTAGCTAACCTCAAAGAACCCAAACAAACCTTAAAATAAGTATATTCTCACTAATAACAAGTGCACTTTTCTTGGTAGAAAAAAAAAAGAAACCTTTTTGCTGAATATGTTGAAAAATATTCTTAAATTAAGTAAATTACATAATAATATGCACTAGGCATTACATTTCTTGAAACCAGCAAACTTATACTAAAAACTAATTTATTGTTCTTAATGGAAAGGCAACAAGGCAACCGCGTGTTACTCTCGGGGTCTCCTAGCCGCTCAGGCAAATCATATTGTCTAAAAATGCATTTTTCCATGGATAACATGACATCATCGCGCCAAGTGCGTGCTCTTTCAGTCAATTAGTGCGCATATATACATACATAACTTTTTTTTATTGTAATTTTGAAGAATTTACCTGAATGTGCATGAACTATTTCTGTTCAAAATAGTTTGAAATGTTAAATGTTTAAATATTAACTGTAAGTTTACTGTACTGTGCCAACTGTACTACTATATGAGTACGTAATTTCTACTGTTTCATTGAAAATAAAACAGCAAAGACCATTTGGCTGTCATCTGTTTTAATTATGAGACACAATTGTGTCAAAGTCATGATTTTTTTTTTTCATGCTTGAAATAAGAAATTGTTACTTTAAAAAAGTAGTTTTATACTTGTGAGTGTTGATGACACAGCTTTGCAACAGTTGATATTCTAGTTTCAAGCATGTTTTACTCAATATAGGTCATCAAATCTCAGCAACAAGCTGTAATATCTTACTGAGATCATTTAAGACCAAAACCCTTAAAACAAGTAAAAGACTCTAACATAAAATGTATCTTATCAGACAGAAAATAAGCAAATATCAGCCTTATTTGAGATATTTAATCTTACTTAGATTTCAGTTTTTGCAGTGTACTTATTTACAATTTAGAAAGCATTAAAAAAAGCCAAGCCAAATTTGTGTTTTATATAAGGCAGGGCCCGCGAACAAGTTTTATCCGGATGAGTTTGCTTAGTATTAAAAGAGCCGAAATTTTTGAATGAAAAAAACTGCTGTTCTAAATGTGTCCACTAGATGTCGCGATAGCAATTCTTTGTATCTTTGTAGATGATGCTACATATGTAAAAATGAATAAAGGAAAAATACAGCAAACTACATAAATAACATCCTGTCATTTGATTTTGATATAAGTTTTTTATCTTGATAGATTGTAGATTATTTTTGACGAGAGTGCGTAAATACGACCATATCACACCAACTCTCAAATCCCTTCACTGGCTTCCTGTTCCACTCAGGATTGCATAAAAAGTCTCACTACTAACCCACCAGTGCCTCCATGGAAATGCCCCCCCTTTAACCTCAAAGAACTACTCACCCCCCAAATTCTCCACTCGACACCTCCGCTCTGGACAGGCTAACCTCCTCCAACCTCCGAGGACAAAGCTACGAACAATGGGAGACCGGGCTTTCTGCTCCGCCGCTCCCAGTCCGTGGAACGCTCTCCCTGACCACCTGAGGGCACCACAGACTGTGGATGCTTTTAAAAAAGGCTTAAGAACCCTCTTTTTTTTAAAAAAAAAAAACTTTTTTTAGACATATGCATACTAGTTTTAGCTATTTGTCTGTTCTAGTTTTTATTTTTTTTTATTTTTTATTATCTTTTTCTTTTTTTAATACACTTTAGCACTTTGAGGTTGTTTACTCAATGTAAAGTGCTTTTTTACAAATAAAATCTATTATTATTATTATAATATTATTTAATTATTTTAAACTCCTTTTATTTGTTTTTAAATGTCTAAACAACCTTTTTTTTTAGATATATGCATACTAGTTTTAGCTATTTGTCTGTTCTAGTTTTTAGTTTTATTTACTTTTTATTATCTTTTTCTTTTTTTTTTGAGGTTGTTTACACAATGTAAAGTGCTTTTTTACAAATAAAATCTATTATTATTATTATAAATTAACACCAATGCGTTGACCGATGAACATTATCACATAATTTATTCAGAAAGTATAAATAACGACAAATAAAGGTAGAATACTATTAACCGCAACATGTAAGTGTAAAAAAAAAAAACATTCAACATTATAATTTGTACATTTTCAGAATGTGCTTGTTGTATTTTTAAACAAAGAAAACAATCTGAAGTTGTCTTTATTTTTAAGTTATCGTGCCGTGATTTTACCAGTCCTGGCTCACTCGGGAGTAGATTTTTCTCCATGTGGCCCCCCGATCTAAAATGAGTTTGACACCCCTGGGTTAGACTGAACACGACACACACCGTGCATGACGTGAGGATGTACGTTTATACAAAGGTGGAAAGCAAAAAAAAATAATACAGAAACATCTCTTTTTTTTTTTTTTTTTCCTCATAAATGTCCATTACACTTACAAACACCAACAATAAAAAGATCTTTTATATATTATTTTCTTTTTCGCCAGTTGGCTCCGCCCACTGTCCGCGAGAGGATGAAGAGCATGCGTGGACAAAGCGGTCCGAGGAAGAGGAACATCTGTAAGTGCGACTCTCTCAAGAGGAATAGTCCAGAAAAAAAACGAAAAAAAACGTCTTCTCATTCCGCGTCACCTAACGACACATTATGAACATTTTAGTTTCACACGATCCACGCAACGATCCGGGTTAGCTGGCCAGGTGTTCCCTTAATTGTCAGTCGTGCAGGAGCTCCTGGAGGCAGTTTGGGGACTTGAACGTGTCGGGGACCTCGCTATCCAGTTTGCAGATCACCTTGTAGATCGCCTTCTTCCACGACGGGTCGGCGTCTTTGCCCGCCACGATGGCGTTGAAGAACTCGCGAAGGGTCACCTGGGACACCTCGATAAATCGATCAGGCACCTGAAAGACATGAACAAAATATAGTAAACAATGATGGGGGAGTTCTTTTTGTGGGTCTTTGTGTGTAAAAGCAGGGCCGGCCCGTGGCATAGGCCGTATAGGCAAATGCTAAGGGCGCCGTCCATCAGGGGGCGCCACGCCAGTGCCACAAATGTTGGAGAAAAAAAAAATAAAAAAAATTGGTACTATTATTTCTAAATACAAAAAATAATCCCACGTTAATTAAAATGCAAATTAAAGCCTATTTATTGGAAATATTATTTGTTACAACATTACGCCCCCCCCCCCTTCCCGTATCATGACTCTTTTTGGACGTCACCACATCAAAAAATCAACACAAGATGTCAAAACGGCCAAAACTGTCAGGTGCCCAGGGAAGAAAAAAGAGAAAAGAAGAGGAGAAACGAGAAAAGACAGAGGTAGCAGGTAGGTAACGTTAGCCTACATGAAATTATTTGTCTGTTACAGAATGTGATAGTAACCTGGCTTTTTAGCATTAAGCTAATGTTACATGATTCGGCAATTGCTAATCAATAAATAGCTAGTTCTGTTTTAACGTCGGGTTAATATTGTGGAGCGGGGCTAAATTGTTATGGAAAATAATAATGTAACGTTAGGTAATTACAGTACTCCCACCTTACATTCCTCAGGGACATTTGTATTAGATCTTTTAAGCAGGTGTTTTTTGTTTACATTGTTATTGCCTTCTGGTTAGCTAATGTTTGCCCTGCAGGTAATAGTCACTTTTCCACCCCTTTATATATTAGGTATAGTTGTAAGCAGAGGTGGGTAGAGTAGCCAGAAATTGTACTCAAGTAAGAGTACTGTTACTTTAGAGATTTATTACTCAAGTAAAAGTAAGGAGTAGTCACCCAAATATTTACTTGAGTAAAAGTAAAAAGTATGTTGTGAAAAAACTACTCAAGTACTGAGTAACTGCTGAGTAACATACACCCACACACACATATATATATATATATATATATATATATATATATATATATATATATATATATATATGTATTTATTTTGCTGTTTTTGTTTACATGTTAAAGATGTTTTAATGAATATACATGCATGTTTAACATATAGATTCCTTTCTTTCATGCAGACTAGAATATAAGTTGGTGTATTACCTGATTCTGATGACTTGCGTTGATTGTAATCAGACAGTAGTGATGATAACGTCCACGTTTTCAAATGGAGGAGAAGAAAAGTTCCTCCTTTCTGTCTAATACCACATGAAAGTGGTTGGTTTTTGGCACCTTATTTGTCCAGCTTCCATATTCGTTTTTATACACTTTACAAGAAATATATTGGCGTCAAACTCCGTAGCTTGCTAGCTTGTTTGCGCTGGCTTTCGGAGACTCTTGTTTTGAAAGCGCAGGCGCGATGGAGCGGCACTTTTATTGTGAAGACAGGAACGTCCTCATGTGCGGTCAGTCTTGAGGCTTTTGACGGGATGTACGGTTGAAATAAAAAAAGTATATTTTTTCCTTCACACTTTTGATTGATTGATTGGAACTTTTATGATTAGATTGCACAGTACAGTACACATTCCGTACAATTGACCACTAAATGGTAACACCCCAATAAGTTTTTCAACTTGTTTAAGTCAGGTCATGTGACCACCTGGCTCTGTTTGATTGGTCCAACGTCACCAGTGACTGCATCTGATTGGTGGAACGAAGTGAAACGTCACCAGTAAGGCAGGCACTTTGAAGGTCTGTCTGACAGACCAAAACAAACAAAGCGTCCATTAACAGATCGATAAAAATTAGTAGCGAGTAGCGAGCTGAATGTAGATAAAAGTAGCGGAGTAAAAGTAGCGTTCCTTCTCTATAAATATACTTAAGTAAAAGTAAAAGTATGTTGCAGTAAAACTACTCTTAGAAGTACAATTTATCCCAAAAGTTACTCAAGTAGATGTAACGGAGTAAATGTAGCGCGTTACTACCCACCTCTGGTTGTAAGTAAAAAAAAAAGGTCAAAGACAAAGCTATTCGGTTTCTTGTGAGTATATACACTTCACTGCCGATGTGGGGGGGCGCCACCTAAAATCTTGCCTAGGGCACCAGATTGGTTAGAGCCGGGCCTGTGTAAAAGTGTGTTTCTTTTAAAACACACAGAGTTCCAGGTGCTTTCCACATGACACACTGCCCTAACTATATGCACTGTGGGTAGGGTCCCGTGATCTTTACTAACATGGCCTACCATTTGGTGGCTGAGTTGCTGTTGTTCCCAAACTCTTACATTTTCTTATAATAAAGCCGAACGTTGACTGGGAGCATGGAATTGTCCAAAATGTTTTGGTATCCTGGAGCATTCAAAGTTCCTTTCACTGGAACTAACTCCTGAAAAACAACCCCACATCATGATTCTTCCTCCACCAAATTTCACACTCGGCACAATGCAGTCTGAAATGTACTATTCTCCTGGCAACTTCCAAACCCAGACTCGTCCATCAGATTGCCAAATGCACCTCCAAAACCCTCAAATCTAAACTCCAAACATCCCAGAACAAGCTCGTCAGATGACTTCTAGACCTCCACCCCAGATCACACCTCACTCCTACCCACTTCTCCAAAGTGGGCTGGCTCAGGGTGGAGGACAGAGTAAAACAACTTGCACTGAGCCTGGTCTATAAAATCCGCTACACCTCCCTGATACCGAAGTACATGTCAAACTACTTCCATAACCACAACACCAGGGGGGGCTCCACTAACCACGTTAAACCCAGATTCCGATCTAACAAAGGTCTTAACTCATTCTCCTTCTATGCCACATCAATGTGGAATGCACTCCCAACAGGTGTAAAAGAAAGTGCATTTCTATCCTCCTTCAAAACCGCACTAAAAGTACACCTCCCAGGCAACTTCAACCCTAAACTAACACCCTCCCCGGATTGTAAATAATCAAATGTAGATACTTTTTCTTATGCCTTCTGATCTCTCTCTCTATGTCCACTACTTGCTGTACAAATCCTACCAAGTCAGACCGACACTGTTTCAATATCCATTTCTCTGTTCTCAATTGTTGATGACTGATGATAACAACCAAACCTAACCCCCCCTCCACACCCTGGATTGTAAATAATGTAAATAATTCAATGTATATACTCTGATGATTATCTTGTGTGATGACTGTATTATGATGATAGTATATATCTGATAGTATATATCTGTATCATGAATCAATTTAAGTGTACCCCGACTTAAACAAGTTGAAAAACTTATTCGGGTGTTACCATTTAGTGGTCAATTGTATGGAATATGTACTTCACTGTGCAACCTACAAAAGTCTCAATCAATCAATCAATCAATCAAAAGTGTGATTCATCACTCCAGAGAAGGCGTCTCCACTGCTCTAGAGTCCAGTGGCGACGTGCTTTACACCACTGCATCCCACGCTTTGCATTGGACTTGGTGATGTTTGGCTTAGAGGCAGCTGCTCGGCCATGGAAACCCATTCCATGAAGCTCTCTGCGTACTGTACGTGGGCTATTTGGAAGGTCACATGAAGTTTGGAGCTCTGTAGCAACTGCAGAAAGTCGACGACCTCTTTGCACTATGCCATACTTGCCAACCTTGAGACCTCCGATTTCGGGAGGTGGGGGGTGGGGGCGTGGTCGGGGGTGGGGGTGGGGCGGGGCGTGGTTGGGGGGCGTGGTTAAGAGGGGAGGAGTATATTGACAGCTAGAATTCACCAAGTCAAGTATTTCATATATATATATATATATATATATATATATATATATATATATATATGTATGTGTGGGGAAAAAAATCACAAGACTATTTCATCTCTACAGGCCTGTTTCATGAGGGGGGTACCCTCAATCGTCAGGAGATTTTAATGGGAGCATTCGCATACCATGGTTTATGTAGGGCACAGGGTGGGTGGGTACAGGCTGGCCTAGGGGCGTGGTGATTGGTTCATGTGTTACCTAGGAGGTGTTTCCGTCTATGGCGGCATGTTGTTACAATTTCGCTGCGCTTGTTGAGGGATGACAGGTCTGGACGGTAGATAATAAACAGTTTCTCTTTCAAGCATAGGTTGCATCTTTTATTACCACTATTGTAAGGTGTGCAGGATGCAAGAATTTGCCATGTTATTGAATATTCAACATTATTGTCTTTGAGGTCCCAAATGTGTTTGCTGAGTTCTGTGGTATTTCGCAGGTTTTTGTTCCTGAAAGAAGCCTTGTGGTTGTTCCATCTGGTTTTGAATTCACCCTCGGTTAATCCTACATATGTGTCGGATGTGTTAATGTCCTTGCGTATTACCTTAGATTGGTAGACAACTGATGTTTGTAAGCATCCCCCGTTGAGGGGGCAATCAGGTTTCTTTCGACAGTTACATGCTTTGTTGGTTTTGGAGTCGTTCTGACTGGGGGTCGACGGCTCATTTGCAATTGTTTTGTTGTGGTTTGAGATGATTTGTCGTATATTGTTCATGCAGCTGTAGCTCAATTTGATGTTGTTCTTGTTGAATACTTTTCTTAGGTTGTTGTCTTTGGGAAAGTGTTTGTCAATCAGGTTGAGGAATTTGTGTCCAATGTTCGTTGAGACGTTTTTGCTGTATGGGGGGTTGTACCAGATGATGCCGTTTCGTTTTCTGTTCTTTTTTGGCTGGTTTCCTGGCGTGGGTTCATAGGTGAGGGTGAAATTGTATCCGCTTTCATCAAGGGCTTTTTGGTACGGGGGGGTTGCTTGGTCAAATTCAGCTTTGCTAGATGACAGCATCGATAGCCTTTTATTGATTCCGGTAGGTATTCTTTTCGTGGTGGTGGGTGGGTGGTTGCTGTCATGGTGCACGTATTGGAGTGTTGTGTTGGGTTTCGTGAATGGTTGGTAGCTGTTATTTCTCAGGTTGAAAGTGACGTCAAGGAAGTTGACGGTTTGCTTGTTGGCTTCAATCGTGATCCGTAGGCCGTTCTCTTTGAAAATTTGGCATATGCCCTTCTTGGTATTCTCGCTGCTCCTTGGCGAGGCGCGACACACTGCCAGTCCGTCATCACGGTAAATACCAAGGTTCAGATTGAGGCTAGCGAGCTGGGAGATATATATATAAATATATATAGATATATATAAATATATATATATATATATATATATATATATATATATATGATATCTACATCCTGAAAATATGCAAACAAAACTGTGTTTGGATAATTGATACTTCAAACTTGCATAAATAAATATTAAGGAATATAACATAACTTGGCTTCTGAGAGTTTCAAAATGTAATGAATAAAATGCTAAAGTTGTTGATAAACAAGCAATTATTTTAATAATTAAATATGGTCATTTTAAATGAATTATTATGAAAATTTAAAATCAATTATTTCAAATATGTTTATTTTAATGTATAATTCTATGGCTGGATGTAATGAGTCTGGAAAAAATACAAAGAAAAATACAATACATTTTGATGTTTTTAGCAAAATATAGTAAAAATGTATTTTTTAAAAAAAAATTAATAAATATATTTTTTTTTAGGTAAGATAATTATAATAATACAATTTATCTCTAGTCTGGATGATTTAGTTCTTGTCACCCTGTTGTCCTCCCGTCATGAAAAAAGGCTGTCCTCACTCAGGTCCGCATGGAGCTGGAGGGGGCGTGGCTTCCAGCTCCGGCTGAAAAGCGGGAGATTTTCGGGAGAATATTTGTCCCGGGATGTTTTCGGGAGAGGCGCTGAATTTCGGGAGTCTCCCGGAAAATCCGGGAGGGTTGGCAAGTATGCACTATGCGCTTCAGCGTCCGCTGACCCTTCTCTGTCAGTTTACGTGGTCTACCACTTCGTCTGAGTTTCTGTTGTTCCCAAACTTTTCCATTTTCTTATAATAAAGCCGACAGTTGACTTTGGAGTATTTAGGAGCGAGGAAATTTCACGACTGGATTTGTTGCACAGGTGGCATCCTGTGACAGTTCCACGCTGGAAATCACTGAGAGCGGCCCATTCTTTCACAAATGTTTGTAGAAACAGTCTCCACGCCTAAGTGCTTGATTTTATACAAATAAAATGTAAATGAATAAATTACAGCGCGAGGAAATATTACCACAAATGTATTCCTGGCCCCTTCCTGCTCCGTCACCGATACAATTATTATAACAGCAAATTTAGTAGTAGTGCCGGGCTGGTAAACAGTCCTACTGGGATCGAATCCTGGTCAAAGATGAATCCGTGAGATATATAAATATTGAACAATTTATTTCACGTTTATGTTTGGTACAAAAACATGTATCAAATTAAAATTAAGTGTGTTTAACTGGGGATAGGTTGATTGGCAACACTAAATTGGCCCGAGTGTGTGAATGTGAGTGTGAATGTTGTCTGTCTATCTGTGTTGGCCCTGCGATGAGGTGGCGACTTGTCCAGGGTGTACCCCGCCTTCCGCCCGAATGCAGCTGAGATAGGCTCCAATACCCCCCGCGACCCCAAAAGGGACAAGCAATAGAAAACGGACAGACGGATATGTCTAACAATCATTTATATTATTATTATATATATATATATATATATATATATATATACATATATATATATATATATATATATATGTCTTAATAAGGTTATCCAAAAAATAGTGCTCGATGCCGTAGTAGAGCGCAATATATGTATGTGTGGGAAAAAAATCACAAGACTATTTCATCTCTACAGGCCTGTTTCATGAGGGGGGGTACCCTCAATCGTCAGGAGATTTTAATGGGAGCATTCGCATACCATGGTTTATATAGGGCACAGAGTGGGTGAGCTACAGCTGCATGAACAATATACGACAAATCATCTCAAACCACAACAAAACAATTGCAAATGAGCCGTCGGCCATCAGACAGAGCGACTCCAAAACCAACAAAGGATGTAATTGTCGAAAGAAACCTGATTGCCCTCTCAACGGGGGATGCTTACAAACATCAGTTGTCTACCAATCTAAGGTAATACGCAAGGACATTAACACATCCGACACATATGTAGGATTAACCGAGGGAGAATTCAAAACCAGATGGAACAATCACAAGGCTTCTTTCAGGAACAAAAACCTGCGAAATACCACAGAACTCAGCAAACACATTTGGGACCTCAAAGACAATAATGTTGAATATTCAATAACATGGCAAATTCTTGCATCCAGCACACCTTACAATAGTGGTAATAAAAGATGCAACCTATGCTTGAAAGAGAAACTGTTTATTATTTACCGTCCAGACCTGTCATCCCTCAACAAGCGCAGCGAAATTGTAACAACATGCCGCCATAGACGGAAACACCTCCTAGGTAACACATGAGCCAATCACCACGCCCCTAGGCCAGCCTGTACCCACCCACTCTGTGCCCTATATAAACCATGGTATGCGAATGCTCCCATTAAAATCTCCTGACGATTGAGGGTACCCCCCCTCATGAAACAGGCCTGTAGAGATGAAATAGTCTTGTGATTTTTTTCCCACACATACATATATATATATATATATATATATATATATATATAACAATCATTTTACATAAATAAAGTAGTATGAACACATTTTGCAATGGAAGGGGCTTTTCAAAATAAAATTCTGCTCAGGGCCCCAATTTAGCAAGGTGCGGCCCTGCGCTGCCCTCACTCTACATGTCATGGGTTTACACACACACACACACACACACACACACACACACACACACACATTCCCCCCCCCCCTTACAGTACCTCTTCTCCCGGGGGCAAGAACATACAAAGACACTAAACAGTGTGACCAACCGCTCCCCCTATTCTCCATATTTTTGTGTTACATGCACACACACACACACACACACACACACACACACACACACACACACACACGCACACACATGCTGACTCCCCCAGACAAGGTGCACGCTCCTACACACTCTAGCAAACTGTGTAACCCTGTCACACATGGCAGGACGTGCCAAGGTTAGACGCCACCGGAACGGATGTATTGCACACACACACACACACACACACACACACACACACACACACACACACACACACACACACACACACACACACACACACACACACACACACAATGATTCCCCAGCCCCTCGTTCACTACATCCAGACTCTCTCTCTCTTTTTAGCAGGCCCCGGGAGACCACCGTTGTTTCAATGAGACCCTCTGTCACTGTCTTGCCACAGACACACACCGGGACACACATATGCACAAAATCCAAATGAATTATGTGGTTGGACAAGAACTTGAGCCAGTAATCACAGGAGTGCCCCATTAAGAATAATAATACAACAAAAAAAAGAAATGTACCAACTTGAGAGTCAGGCCTAAAACAATTATAACACATGTAAATGCAACTGGACGGTCCCAGGAAACGGGTAGACCAGTGGTTCCCAAACTTTTTTTCCACCAAGTACCACCTCAGAAAACACCTGGCTCTGAAAGTACCACCAAAATGACCAATATTAAAATACAGTAGCATAGTAGGCCTAAGTATTCATTGAAAACAAGGCAACAGTTTTGTTTAACAAATATGTTTAATATTTTTGCTAGGGTTGTCCGGGTAAAGGTGTATGTGGAGGGAGGTGTGGCCAGTGCTGCCTGCAGGAGCGGAGGTCACCGCCTCTGTCCATGGTGCTGAGGACAGAGCACCATCAGACAGGGGCGTGGAACTGCCGACGGCGAGACACAGCTGAACAGGTGATTAGATTTCCCAGGTGGTACGAGTTGTATTTACCAGTAGCGATCGAGAACAGCAGGAGGACGAGGGCTTGGAGAGTTTGGAGAGGAAGGACACGGACTGAAAAGTCGAATAGCGTAAACATTGATGGTGAATAAAACCTTGTTCAACTCTGAACGTCAGACTCCTGTGAATGTGTGTGATCAGCGGAACCCGCTAGGAAGCCACTTCCACAGTATAGTACCGCGATACTAATGAATCATATTCGGTACTATACCTCCTCTAAAAAGAACCGGTCCCCCCGCCCGCCTAAAGTCCAGCCCCAGTCGGCAGTGTTTTAGCTACTTCTAAATCACTAATCCTCGCCTCCATGGCGACAAATAAAGTACATTTCTTACAAGTATCATCCCTGCAAGACGAGGAATAGCTAAACATGCTTCACTACACACCGTAGCTCACCGGCGTCAAAATGTAAACAAACGCCATTGGTGGATCTACACCTAACATCCACTGTAATGATACCAAGTACAAAAGCGTATCTAGTCAATACTACTATGATTACATCAACATTTTTAGTTTTTTTTAAAATGTATATTATGTTTATAAACTCAGGAAATATGTCCCTGGCTGGACACATTTTGAATATGACCAATGTATGATCCTGTAACTACTTGGTATCAGATTGATACCTACATTTGTGGTGTGTCCTGGGCGTGACGTTAAAGTGCATCCGGCAGGGGAGGATCCTCTATGTAGTCTTGGGTCACTAGGAGGTTAACCCCTTTACTACTGTTACCCCAGGTGGCCATTGGCAAAGGCCTAGTACCTGACTGCCCCCTAGCCAGGGATACGGTGAATACCTCAACGGTGGAGCAGGCGGAAGACGGTAGATTTAAGAACTACCACAACGGCTGCGATGGCGGAAGAAGGCTGCAGCAACTCACTGCCTAAAGCGAGTACACAACATCCTGAAGGACAGATAACACCCAGCACATGGCCTCTTCAACCTGCTACCCTCTGGAAGGAGGTATAGATCTATTCGCGCCAGGACCACCAGAATGTCTGCTAAATGAACAGCCTTCCCCTTTGCTGCCCCGGACCATCTTATTACCTCACTCTTTACCACCTCAATAATTGTGATCTGGACATTGCATTGCTGCAACATCAACGTAACACCCATCAGACATCTGACTGATTCGCAATCACAATATATATATATATATATATATATTTGCAATATATACAATTGCAAATGAGCCGTCGGCCCTCAGACAGAGCGACTCCAAAACCAACAAAGGATGTAATTGTCGAAAGAAACCTGATTGCCCTCTCAACGGGGGATGCTTACAAACATCAGTTGTCTACCAATCTAAGGTAATACGCAAGGACATTAACACATCCGACACATATGTAGGATTAACCGAGGGAGAATTCAAAACCAGATGGAACAATCACAAGGCTTCTTTCAGGAACAAAAACCTGCGAAATACCACAGAACTCAGCAAACACATTTGGGACCTCAAAGACAATAATGTTGAATATTCAATAACATGGCAAATTCTTGCATCCAGCACACCTTACAATAGTGGTAATAAAAGATGCAACCTATGCTTGAAAGAGAAACTGTTTATTATTTACCGTCCAGACCTGTCATCCCTCAACAAGCGCAGCGAAATTGTAACAACATGCCGCCATAGACGGAAACACCTCCTAGGTAACACATGAGCCAATCACCACGCCCCTAGGCCAGCCTGTACCCACCCACTCTGTGCCCTATATAAACCATGGTATGCGAATGCTCCCATTAAAATCTCCTGACGATTGAGGGTACCCCCCCTCATGAAACAGGCCTGTAGAGATGAAATAGTCTTGTGATTTTTTTCCCACACATACATATATATATATATATATATATATATATATATATATATATATATATATATATATATATATATATATATATATATATATCAGTGACGTGCAGTCACTAGAGGCAGGTGAGGCGGGAAAGAAAAAAAAAGTAAAAAGAAAAAAAAAAAAATTAAATTGTTATATGTATTCAGTGATTATACTATAAAGTTATTTTCCATTTAACTTCACCAGTTTTAGATTATTTGTATTCAAAATCGCTGAATTTTCACATTTGCCGTTCAAATACTGAGAAGAGACGGTGCGGTGAACAGCAGCCAGTTGAGGCACGTCACTCAGTGCCTCAACATGGATTGCGGACTCGGCTAACTGCTGGCCTGCTGTGCAGTGAGACTGTATTGCTATGTGAACTATATTATACATTTCCATAGTTTAGTTAGCTGAGGTATATAATGTACAGTGTATTTTGTCAACAACTGTATGTGTGTAACGTATTTCCTGTGCTGAGCGATCATAAAACGGCTGCAAAAGACGCACTGGCTGAGGCTCCAGTAATCCCGCCTCCTGCACCCCCGCCGTAGAATTGTTATATCAACTAAAGCCCACACTTAAACTTTCCACGTGCAAGATTGAATCTATTTAAAAAAGTTATTTTATAAGAAGCCAAAAAGTGCAAAAACAAAAATGTTCGTGTTGGAGGAGTTGTGAATGACTGCAGGGCCACAACATTAGGTACACCTGCAGACTGCAGGTGTATCTAATTCACAACTCCTCCAACACGAACATTATTGTTTTTGCACTTTTTGGCTTCTTATTAAATAACTTTTGTAACCTATTTTTATGGGCTTTCCTCTTTGTGATGTTAAGTTCCTGTTATGCGCTGTTATACAGTATATGCCTTGAGCTCTTATTTTGAAGGCGCTAAGAGCGGAAGTGACGACACGTTGGAGTGGAGCGGAGGTTTTTGAAAGAAGGTAAATAAAGTGGTCCTCGTGTAAACTGGAGCCTCCGTGTTTGTTATTTTGTAGTTTCATACAGTATAGGCGACATTTATAAACCCTCGGTTACACTTTTTTAAATAGATTCAATCCTGCACGTGGAAAGTTGAAGTGAGGGCTTTAGTTGTGGACTTCATTTCTAAGTAAAGGTAAGACCATAATAACGTTTTTTTTATTAAATGTACTTTTTTGTGTGCTACAGTTTGTATGTGTAAAGTAAAAGTTAAGTTAAAGTACCAATGATTGTCACACACACACTAGGTGTAATGAAATTTGTCCCTTGATCACCCCCTGGGAGGTGAGGGGAGCAGTGGGCAGCAGCGGCGCCGTGCCTGGGAATAATTTTTTGGTGATTTAACCCCCAATTCCAAGCCTTGATGCTGAGTGCCAAGCAGGGAAGAATGCTGGTATGAGCTTTTAAACATAACCCGTTAACTGCTGCCAATCAAATGGTGAATAAGATACTCTGTAGGGTTCATATGTTTGTAAATCTGACTGTGATGAAGTCAGTGCCTCACCAGCCATCAACCTCACCGCACGTCACTGATATATATATATATATATATATATAGTACAGTACACAGTAATTGCAATCTTCTTGACAATGCTAAACTGTAGACTATGGTCAATCTGCACTTCAATGCAGTTTCTATGCCGCTAGACCAGTGGTTCTTAACCTTGTTGGAGGTACCGAACCCCACCAGTTTCATATGCGCATTCACTGAACCCTTCTTTAGTGAAAAATACAATGTTTTTTTCTTTTTCAAATTCAAGACAAAGTTATATGTTTTTGGTAACCCTTTAGTATGGGGAACATATTCTAAGTAACAAAGACTTAATTTAGAGTTTTTTGGACACTAGGGGAACATAATAATAATAATAATAGTAATACATTTTATTTATAAGGCGCCTTTCTCTGCACTCAAGGACACCGTACAAAATCACAACAATAAAATCAAATTGGATAAAAAAACCAACAACAACAACAACAAAGAGAAAAGAAAAGATGATTACAATTAAAGGGGAACATTATCACAATTTCAGAATTGTTAAAACCATTAAAAATCAGTTCCCAGTGGCTTACTATATTTTTCGAAGTTTTTTTTCAAAATTTTACCCATCACGCAATATCCCTAAAAAAAGCTTCAAAGTGCCTGATTTTAACCACCCGTCCATTTTCATAGTGAAGCCAACACAAACAAACATGGCGGAAAGAACTGCAAGCTATAGCGACATTAGCTCGGATTCAGACTCGGATTTCAGCGGCTTAAGCGATTCAACAGATTACGCATGTATTGAAACGGATGGTTGTAGTGTGGAGGCAGGTAGCGAAAGCGAAATTGAAGAAGAAACTGAAGCTATTGAGCCATATCGGTTTGAACCGTATGCAAGCGAAACTGATAAACGACATGACAGCCAGCGACACGAGAGAAAGCGAGGACGAATTCGGCGATCGCCTTCTAACCAACGATTGGTATGTGTTTGTTTGGCATTAAAGGAAACTAACAACTATGAACTAGGTTTACAGCATATGAAATACATTTGGCAACAACATGCACTTTGAGAGTGCAGACAGCCCAATTTTCATCAATTAATATATTCTGTAGACATACCCTCATCCGCTATCTTTTCCTGAAAGCTGATCCGTCCAGTTTTGGAGTTGATGTCAGCAGGCCAAGGAAGCTAGGGTCGATAGCTCGCTCGTCTGCGGGAACAAACTGCCGCCATTGCTTGCCGTGCTACCGAGGTCCTTTGTCCCTGAATTGCTCACACACTCCGGCAGATTCAATGGGGGTCTGGCGGCAGATTTCTTTGACTTTATCGTTGGAAATGCATCTGCTTTGAGTGTCGCAGGATATCCACACATTCTTGCCATCTCTGTCGTAGCATAGCTTTCGTCGGTGAAGTGTGCGGAACAAACGTCCAATTTCTTGCCACTTTCGCATCTTTGGGCCACTGGTGCAAATTGAATCCGTCCCTGTTCGTGTTGTTACACCCTTTCCGACAACACACCGACGAGGCATGATGTCTCCAAGGTACGGAAAGCAGTCGAAAAAACGGAAAATAACAGAGCTGATTTGACCCGGTGTTTGAGAAAATGGCGGATTGCTTCCTGATGTGACGTCACGTTGTGACGTCATCGCTCCGAGAGCGAATATTAGAAAGGCGCTTAATTCGCCAAAATTCACCCATTTAGAGTTCGGAAATCGGTTAAAAAAATATATGGTCTTTTTTCTGCAAACATCAAGGTATATATTGACGCTTACATAGGTCTGGTGATAATGTTCCCCTTTAATAAGCAGTCAGGAATAGGTGTGTTTTGAGTCTTGATTTGAAGAGGGATATTGAATCTAAGTTGCGAAGGTCTGGTGGTAAAGAGTTCCAAAGATGTGGGGCAGAGCGGCTGAAAGCTCGGGCACCCATGGTGGACAGTTTAAATAAAGGGACAGTGAGATGGATGGATGAAGAGGATCTTAGGGAACGTGAGGGTGTGGCGACATGGATCAGGTCAGAGAGATATGACGGAGAGAGGTTATGGATGGCTTTGAAAGTGAGGAGAATTATTGTAAAGTGGATGCGATGTTTGATGGGTAGCCAGTGGAGTTGCTGCAGAACAGGGGTGATGTGCTGGATTGAAGGGGTTCTGGTGATTATCCGGGCTGCAGAGTTCTGGAGAAGCTGACGTTTGTGAAGTGACTTGTGAGGGAGACCAAACAGGAGAGAGTTGCAGTAGTCCAGGCGAGAGGTGACCAGGCTATGGACTAGTATGACATATTCTAAGTAACAAAGACTTAATTTAGAGTTATTTGGTTAGGGTTAGAGGGTTAGGGCCAGGGTTAAAGGGTTATAATAAGGCCATGCCGAATAAGGCATTAATAAGTACTTAATAATGACTAGTTAAGAGCCAATATGTTACTAATTTGCATGTTAAAAAGCAACTAATTAATGGTGAATATGTTCCCCATACTAAAGTGTTACCATGTTTTATTGCTGGTGCACATAATGAAGCGTGCATGAACATCACCTTGTTCAAACAACAAAACCAACACAGTGCATAAACTCACAACAAATTACACACCTGCAAATCAGTCAGCTGTTCCCCTATCCGTAATACGGCGATAGGGAGAAGTTTTTATTTACACGATGAGTCGGGTGTGTCTTGACCTGCGCCGAACCCCTGAACACGACTCACCGAACCCCTAGGCTTCCATCGAACCCAGGTTAAGAACCACTGCGCTAGACAAAGCTCAAACAAAATCTCGTTGACATGTATGACTTAAAGGGGAACATTATCACAATTTCAGAAGGGTTAAAACCATTAAAAATCAGTTCCCGGTGGCTTATTTTATTTTTCGAAGTTTTTTTCAAAATGTTACCCATCACGCAATATCCCTAAAAAAAGCTTCAAAGTGCCTGATTTTAACCATCGTTATATACACCCGTCCATTTTCCTGTGACGTCACATAGTGATGCCAACACAAACAAACATGGCGGATAGAACAGCAAGGTATAGCGACATTAGCTCGGATTCAGACTCGGATTTCAGCGGCTTAAGCGATTCAACAGATTACGCATGTATTGAAACGGATGGTTGTAGTGTGGAGGCAGGTAACGAAAACGAAATTGAAGAAGAAACTGAAGCTATTGAGCCATATCGGTTTGAACCGTATGCAAGCGAAAACGACACGACAGCCAGCGACACGGGAGAAAGCGAGGACGAATTCGGCGATCGCCTTCTAACCAACGATTGGTATGTGTTTGTTTGGCATTAAAGGAAACTAACAACTATGAACTAGGTTTACAGCATATGAAATACATTTGGTAACAACATGCACTTTGAGAGTGCAGACAGCCCAGTTTTCATCAATTAATATATTCTGTAGACATACCCTCATCCGCTATCTTTTCCTGAAAGCTGATCTGTCCAGTTTTGGAGTTGATGTCAGCAGGCCAGAGAAGCTAGGGTCGATATTCTTCTCTTGATCATCTTCGGTGGCATAAGGGACGGTGTGAGCCAAGACATCCAGGGGGTTTAGCTCGCTCGTCTGCGGGAACAAACTGCCGCCATTGCTTGCCGTGCTAGCGAGGTCCTTTGTCCCTGAATTGCTCATACACTCCGGCAGATTCAATGGGGGTCTGGCGGCAGATTTCTTTGACTTTATCGTTGGAAATGCATCTGCTTTGAGTGTCGCAGGATATCCACACATTCTTGCCATCTCTGTCGTAGCATAGCTTTCGTCGGTAAAGTGTGCGGAACAAACGTCCAATTTCTTGCCACTTTCGCATCTTTGGGCCACTGGTGCAAATTGAATCCGTCCCTGTTCGTGTTGTTACACCCTCCGACAACACACCGACGAGGCATGATGTCTCCAAGGTTCAGAAAACAGTCGAAAAAACGGAAAATAACAGAGCTGATTTGACCCGGTGTTTGAGAAAATGGCGGATTGCTTCCTGATGTGACGTCACGTTGTGACGTCATCGCTCCGAGAGCGAATATTAGAAAGGCGCTTAATTCGCCAAAATTCACCCATTTAGTTATGGTCTTTTTTCTGCAAACATCAAGGTATATATTGACGCTTACATAGGTCTGGTGATAATGTTCCCCTTTAATAAGCAGTCAGGAATAGGTGTGTTTTGAGTCTTGATTTGAAGAGGGATATTGAATCTAAGTTGCGAAGGTCTGGTGGTAAAGAGTTCCAAAGATGTGGGGCAGAGCGGCTGAAAGCTCGGGCACCCATGGTGGACAGTTTAAATAAAGGGACAGTGAGATGGATGGATGAAGAGGATCTTAGGGAACGTGAGGGTGTGGCGACATGGATCAGGTCAGAGAGATATGACGGAGAGAGGTTATGGATGGCTTTGAAAGTGAGGAGAATTATTGTAAAGTGGATGCGATGTTTGATGGGTAGCCAGTGGAGTTGCTGCAGAACAGGGGTGATGTGCTGGATTGAAGGGGTTCTGGTGATTATCCGGGCTGCAGAGTTCTGGAGAAGCTGACGTTTGTGAAGTGACTTGTGAGGGAGACCAAACAGGAGAGAGTTGCAGTAGTCCAGGCGAGAGGTGACCAGGCTATGGACTAGTATGACATATTCTAAGTAACAAAGACTTAATTTAGAGTTATTTGGTTAGGGTTAGAGGGTTAGGGCCAGGGTTAAAGGGTTATAATAAGGCCATGCCGAATAAGGCATTAATAAGTACTTAATAATGACTAGTTAAGAGCCAATATGTTACTAATTTGCATGTTAAAAAGCAACTAATTAATGGTGAATATGTTCCCCATACTAAAGTGTTACCATGTTTTATTGCTGGTGCACATAATGAAGCGTGCATGAACATCACCTTGTTCAAACAACAAAACCAACACAGTGCATAAACTCACAACAAATTACACACCTGCAAATCAGTCAGCTGTTCCCCTATCCGTAATACGGCGATAGGGAGAAGTTTTTATTTACACGATGAGTCGGGTGTGTCTTGACCTGCGCCGAACCCCTGAACCCGACTCACCGAACCCCTAGGCTTCCATCGAACCCAGGTTAAGAACCACTGCGCTAGACAAAGCTCAAACAAAATCTCGTTGACATGTATGACTTAAAGGGGAATATTATCACAATTTCAGAAGGGTTAAAACCATTAAAAATCAGTTCCCGGTGGCTTATTTTATTTTTCGAAGTTTTTTTCAAAATGATACCCATCACGCAATATCCCTAAAAAAAGCTTCAAAGTGCCTGATTTTAACCATCGTTATATACACCCGTCCATTTTCCTGTGACGTCACATAGTGATGCCAACGCAAACAAACATGGCGCATAGAACAGCAAGCTATAGCGACATTAGCTCGGATTCAGACTCGGATTTCAGCGGCTTAAGCGATTCAACAGATTACGCATGTATTGAAACGGATGGTTGTAGTGTGGAGGCAGGTAACGAAAACGAAATTGAAGAAGAAACTGAAGCTATTGAGCCATATCGGTTTGAAACGTATGCAAGCGAAAACGACACGACAGCCAGCGACACGGGAGAAAGCGAGGACGAATTCGGCGATCGCCTTCTAACCAACGATTGGTATGTGTTTGTTTGGCATTAAAGGAAACTAACAACTATGAACTAGGTTTACAGCATATGAAATACATTTGGTAACAACATGCACTTTGAGAGTGCAGACAGCCCAGTTTTCATCAATTAATATATTCTGTAGACATACCCTCATCCGCTATCTTTTCCTGAAAGCTGATCCGTCCAGTTTTGGAGTTGATGTCAGCAGGCCAGGGAAGCTAGGGTCGATATTCTTCTCTTGATCATCTTCGGTGGCATAAGGGACGGTGTGAGCCAAGACATCCAGGGGGGTTTAGCTCGCTCGTCTGCGGGAACAAACTGCCGCCATTGCTTGCCGTGCTAGCGAGGCCCTTTGTCCCTGAATTGCTCACACACTCCGGCAGATTCAATGGGGGTCTGGCGGCAGATTTCTTTGACTTTATTGTTAGAAATGCATCTGCTTTGAGTGTCGCAGGATATCCACACATTCTTGCCATCTCTGTCGTAGCATAGCTTTCGTCGGTAAAGTGTGCGGAACAAACGTCCAATTTCTTGCCACTTTCGCATCTTTGGGCCACTGGTGCAACTTGAATCCGTCCCTGTTCGTGTTGTTACACCCTCCGACAACACACCGACGAGGCATGATGTCTCCAAGGTACGGAAAACAGTCGAAAAAACGGAAAATAACAGAGCTGATTTGACTCGGCGTTTGAGAAAATGGCAGATTGCTTCCCGATGTGACGTCACGTTGTGACGTCATTGTTCCGAGAGCGAATATTAGAAAGGCGTTTAATTCGCCAAAATTCACCCATTTAGAGTTCGGAAATCGGTTAAAAAAATATATGGTCTTTTTTTCTGCAACATCAAGGTATATATTGACGCTTACATAGGTCTGGTGATAATGTTCCCCTTTAAGGAGATTTTTGTATTCTTAGCTGGGATATGTTCGTAGGTAAGAACAAAATCTACAATTGCTACAGAGCACTCTTAGGGGGGACTATTTGTTCTTAAGTGTGACAAGTTTCCTTACTTCTATTGTCTAATGTTAAATTAATTTAATAGATAAATAGATAGATAGATAAGACAGACATATAGCAAAATAAGCAATACATAGACATTTCAAAATATCATGTGCATGCACACACACACACACACACACACACACACACACACACACACACACACAAGCACACAATCATCAATTACCGGGCCGTTGATTTAGTGATTGGTGACTCTTTAAAAGACTAACAGGCCTCTCACACTTTGATTGATTGATTGATTGAAACTTTTATTAGTAGATTGCACAGTTCAGTACATATTCCGTATTCCATAGACCACTAAATGGTATCACCCGGATAAGTTTTTCAACTTGTTTAAATCAATTCATGGTAGCACCCTGTTGCAACTCGACTCACACAATGGCAATGCTTTTGCTGCTACTGCAAGATGCCGCGGATCCTGCCCTGGGGAGGGAGCGCATATTTCACGACCATGTAGACCTATTTGCCCGAAGTGACGAATATTTATTTGAACGCTTTAGGCGACCGAGAGCAGTCCCCCCTTTCTTAACTTAAATTTTGACATTATGTATTCCCCCCCGCGGGATAATACGAATTTCTCTTCTGTAATCTGTCTGTGTTTTCTCCGTGTGTTTGATGTTCGGAATTGTGCCCTTATATGGGGAATTAAGGACGTTTACCTATGCACATGACGGAATTAAGGGTGTTTACATATGCATGTAAGGGAAATAAGGGCGTGTTTATATGCAAATTATGATATACACGCACGCGCTAACCATTTGGCATTCAGCAGCTTAAGAACAGCAGGTGGGAACAATTTGGCCGTTTAAGAACACGTCATGAATTTGAATGGACTCTTCTTAGGAAATCACTTAGGAAGAGAGATAGGAGGAAAAGTTAGGAACTTTTTACCAATGATGTCCGCTTCTGTAATATCCGTTATATGTACTTCGGATTAGTTTTCGTCGCAGAGTTCCTGCCACCCTCCTCAAAGTTGCTAGGTGCCAGTGATAGCGATACAGACGCCCTCAGGCCACGACAGAGGTGGCATTCAACTCGTTGCATGTGGATGCATCATCCCAAAAGTTATGAAAATATTTTATGAAGGTGCTGCTTTAACTGGTTGAGAGAGAAAATTGTCAGGAAGCCTCCCTCCATCCCTTTGCCCGCGCTCCCGTGGGACCACATACCGTATTTTCCGCACTATAAGGCGCACCGGATTATTAGCCGCACCTTCAATGAATGGCATATTTCATAACTTTGTCCACCAATAAGCCGCCCCGGACTATAAGCCGCGCCTACGCTGCGCTAAAGGGAATGTCAAAAAAACAGTCAGATAGGTCAGTCAAACTTTAATAATATATTAAAAACCAGCATTCTAACAACTCTGTTCACTCCCAAAATGTACGCAAATGTGCAATCACAAACATAGTAAAATTCAAAATAGTGCAGAGCAATAGCAACATAATGTTGCTCGAACGTTAATGTCACAACACACAAAATAAACATAGCGCTCACTTTCTGAAGTTATTCTTCATTCGTAAATCCTTCGTCTTCGGTGTCCGAAGTGAAAAGTTGGGCAAATTTACGATCCACTGGCAGATGTTGGCGTCGTCTGGCGCTGCCTCCTCGTCTTAGTGAAGGTGTGTTCGCCTTCTGTCATCCATTGTTCCCACGCAGTTAGCAGTCTAGCTTCGAATGCCCTGTTGACACCAATATCTAGCGGCTGGAGGTCTTTTGTCAATCCACCCGGAATGACGGCGAGTATTGAATTAAGCGCGTAAGCGTGTCTCTCAATGTGCTGTTATGAGCTAGCAAATATAACAACTACACTACCCAGCATGCAACGATAGTTACGAGCATGCGCGGTAGCCCTGAGAAGCGTTGTATGCTGGCAGTTAGCACGCTGTGAGTAAACGTTGAGAACTCAGTTAACACGCCTCGTCTGCATTATTTATAATTAGACAGACAACACACTTAATAGGAGCCATTTTGGGGTCTTTACATAAACACACAAATGGAAATGAAACGTCACATATCCCAGCATGCACCGCGCGCTTCTTCTACGGGGAAAAAAGATGGCGGCTGTTTACCGTAGTTGCGAGACCGAAACTTTATGAAAATGAATCTTAATATTTATCCATATATAAAGCGCACCGGGTTATAAGGCGCACTGTCAGCTTTTGAGAAAATTTGTGGTTTTTAGGTGCGCCTTATAGTGCGGAAAATACGGTAAACATAATTTGAAGCAAATGGGGAAAGGAAGTCAACACTGTTTGTGTTGTTACACCCTCCGACAACACACCGACGAGGCATGATGTCTCCAAGGTACGGAAAACAGTCGAAAAAACGGAAAATAACAGAGCTGATTTGACTCGGCGTTTGAGAAAATGGCAGATTGCTTCCCGATGTGACGTCACGTTGTGACGTCATCGTTCCGAGAGCGAATATTAGAAAGGCGTTTAATTCGCCAAAATTCACCCATTTAGAGTTCGGAAATCGGTTAAAAAAATATATGGTCTTTTTTTCTGCAACATCAAGGTATATATTGACGCTTACATAGGTCTGGTGATAATGTTCCCCTTTAAGTGTTATTATGACAATAAAGGAATTGATTGATTGATTGATTAGGACACCTGATTCTGATCATTTGGATGTGTGGCCAAATAGTGTATCTACTGTACGATGCCATTATCCAATATTCGTGGACTTGTTAGCCCCGGTTTGTGTGTGTGTGTGCTCAGATCTTGCCATTGTGTTTGTTGGACGTAGACACTTATTGGATGTGGTAATGTGGAACATTGTGGCGCTTCATTTTCTGACGCTCCACCTTCATCATCATCGTCATCATCCATGATACCAATGTTTGCTGGCGTCGTCATCTCTCGCTAAAGGAAAAAAAAACTATATTGAACTAGTGGTGCACTTTACTGAAAGCACATGCTGAGGTATGTGACCCCCTGACATATTGTCTCCTGACCTTAAGGCCCACTTTGCTGTATGTCGTTATTGTACTATCGCCGTGGGTTTGAGTCACCGTTCCTGCCAACACACATCTGCTTCCTTTTTCCTCTTCTTCACCGTCCCTGCTAACTGGCCTGGCTTTTGTCACACACACTTGCAGCCCACGCACAAACACACACACACATACTCACACACATGCGCATCATACTCTGTCCCTCTGCTGTTAATCAGCGTAAGAAGAACTTGACATGTCAGAAATTGTGCCAAAAATATTCTTCTCTTGGTTTTCGATTTTTCTCGTACTACTTTGTGCACACTCGCCTCATTTTAGTTAGTCAGCAAGTCAGCATATGTATATATTTTTTTCACCTCTGGCTAGGGTTGTACGGTATACCGGTAGTAATAATAATAATAATAATAATAATACTAATAGATTTTATTTGTAAAAAAGCACTTTACATTGAATAAACAACCTCAAAGTGCTACAGTGTATTAAAAAAATAAAAAATTAAAAAATTAAAAAAATAATAATAACAATAAAAAGATAATAAAAAAACAAATAAAAATAAAAACTAGAACAGCCAAATAGCTAAAACTAGTATGCATATATCTAAAAAAAAAAACTTTCACAGTCTGTGTTGCACTCAGGTGGTCAGGGAGAGCGTTTCACAGACTGGGAGCGGCGGAGCAGAAAGCCCGGTCTCCCATTACTATAATCTCCCGGTATTAGTATAGTACCGCGATACTAATGAATCAAATTCGGTACAATACCGCCTCTGAAAAGTACCGGTCCGAACCCCCCGTGCTGGTTTACGAGCAGAGGAGCATGTTCGGCAGCACGCAATCACCGAGTACTTACAAACAGACACAGTGTGTAGACAGAAAAGGGAGAACGGACGCATTTTGGCTTAAAAAGTAACGATAAAGGTGAAGTTATAACACTGAAACGCCCAGTCTGCAGTGTTTTAGCTACTTCGAAATCACTAATCCTCGCCAAAATGGCGACAAATAAAGTAAGTTTCTTACAAGTATCATTATCACTGCAGGGCGAGGAATAGCTAAACATGCTTCACTACACACCGTAGCTCACCGGCGTCAAAATGTAAACAAACGCCATTGGTGGATCTACACCTGACATCCACTGTAATGATACCAAGTACAGGAACGTATCTGGTCGATGCTACTATAATTACGTCGATATTTTTTTGGCATCACAACATCTTCTTTTGTTTTTTTAAAATGTATATTATGTTTATAAACTCAGGAAATATGTCCCTGGACACATGAGGACTTTGAATATGACCAATGTATGATCCTGTAACGACTTGGTATCGGATTGATACCCAAATTTGTGGTATCATCCAAAACTAATGTAAAGCATCCAAACAACAGAAGAATAAGTGATTTTTACATTTTAACAGAAGTGTAGATAGAATATGTTAAAAAAGAAAGTAAGCATATATTAACAGTAAATGAACAAGTAGATTAATAATTCATTTTCTACCACTTGTCCTTAATAATTTTTACAAAATAATAGAATGGAAAATGACACAATATGTTACTGCATATGTCAGCAGCTAAATTAGGAGCCTTTGTTTGTTTACTACTAAAAGACAAGTTGTCTTGTATGTTCACTATTTTATTTAAGGACAAACTTGCAATAATAAACATACAGGTAAAAGCCAGTAAATTAGAATATTTTGAAAAACTTGATTTATTTCAGTAATTGCATTCAAAAGGTGTAACTTGTACATTATATTTATTCATTGCACACAGACTGATGCATTCAAATGTTTATTTCATTTAATTTTGATGATTTGAAGTGGCAACAAATGAAAATCCAAAATTCCGTGTGTCACAAAATTAGAATATTGTGTAAGGCTAATACAAAAAAGGGATTTTTAGAAATGTTGGCCAACTGAAAAGTATGAAAATGAAAAATATGAGCATGTACAATACTCAATACTTGGTTGGAGCTCCTTTTGCCTCAATTACTGCGTTAATGCGGCGTGGCATGGAGTCGATGAGTTTCTGGCACTGCTCAGGTGTTATGAGAGCCCAGGTTGCTCTGATAGTGGCCTTCAACTCTTCTGCGTTTTTGGGTCTGGCATTCTGCATCTTCCTTTTCACAATACCCCACAGATTTTCTATGGGGCTAAGGTCAGGGGAGTTGGCGGGCCAATTTAGAACAGAAATACCATGGTCCGTAAACCAGGCACGGGTAGATTTTGCGCTGTGTGCAGGCGCCAAGTCCTGTTGGAACTTGAAATCTCCATCTCCATAGAGCAGGTCAGCAGCAGGAAGCATGAAGTGCTCTAAAACTTGCTGGTAGACAGCTGCGTTGACCCTGGATCTCAGGAAACAGAGTGGACCGACACCAGCAGATGACATGGCACCCCAAACCATCACTGATGGTGGAAACTTTACACTAGACTTCAGGCAACGTGGATCCTGTGCCTCTCCTGTCTTCCTCCAGACTCTGGGACCTCGATTTCCAAAGGAAATGCAAAATTTGCATGGTTGGGTGATGGTTTGGGGTGCCATGTCATCTGCTGGTGTCGGTCCTCTCTGTTTCCTGAGATCCAGGGTCAACGCAGCCGTCTACCAGCAAGTTTTAGAGCACTTCATGCTTCCTGCTGCTGACCTGCTCTATGGAGATGGAGATTTCAAGTTCCAACAGGACTTGGCGCCTGCACACAGCGCAAAATCTACCCGTGCCTGGTTTACGGACCATGGTATTTCTGTTCTAAATTGGCCCGCCAACTCCCTTGACCTTAGCCCCATAGAAAATCTGTGGGGTATTGTGAAAAGGAAGATGCAGAATGCCAGACCCAAAAACGCAGAAGAGTTGAAGGCCACTATCAGAGCAACCTGGGCTCTCATAACACCTGAGCAGTGCCAGAAACTCATCGATTCCATGCCACGCCGCATTAACGCAGTAATTGAGTCAAAAGGAGCTCCAACCAAGTATTGAGTATTGTACATGCTCATATTTTTCATTTTCATACTTTTCAGTTGGCCAACATTTCTAAAAATCCCTTTTTTGTATTAGCCTTAAGTAATATTCTAATTTTGTGACACACGGAATTTTGGATTTTCATTTGTTGCCACTTCAAATCATCAAAATTAAATGAAATAAACATTTGAATGCATCAGTCTGTGTGCAATGAATAAATATAATGTACAAGTTACACCTTTTGAATGCAATTACTGAAATAAATCAAGTTTTTCAAAATATTCTAATTTACTGGCTTTTACCTGTATGTTTAATGTACCGTAAGATTTTTTTTGTTAAAATAAAGCCAATAATGCAATTTTGTGTGGTCCCCTTTATTTAGGAAAGTACCGAAAAGTATCACAATAATTTTGGTACCAGTACCAAAATATTGGTATCGGGACAACACTACCTCTGGCATAGCAACAAGACACATGTAGTGGTGTGTGCATGTCGTGTGGCACACTCACTGATAAAGGGTCGTCGACGTCACACCACTTTGTACACAAGCGCGTGGAACGTGGCCGTGTTTTACTCGACGGACACGTTCAATGAGTCTCGTTTACTAATAATCCCAAAAAAATTGAAAATGTAAAAATAATATCCGATTTGAATACTTAAATTTGGACTAATTCAAGAATCTTTTGGATCAATACAAATGTGCACTATTATATTTTTTTGTGCAAAACCTTTTATTTTTCAAGGTTTATATGCTCGGGTTTTTTACAACGAGAAGTTGTAGTTGTGTCACACTGGAATACATTAGATTCTAGAAATATTTTCAAAAGGTGGATGAAAGGGTGTTGTTAAATTGTTACGTAATTAATAAATATTGGTAGTCATCCATTACATAGTCCCCTGCATATGTTTTTTTAGATTTTCTTTTTGTAATGATTTGATCCTCTTAAATTAGTCATTGTATCCACGTTCATCAAACTAACTTTGTAGTCTTCCTCTATGACGTTCAAAAAACATTTTCACTAGGGATATCCGATAATATCGGACTGCCGATATTATCGGCCGATAAATGCTTTAAAATGTAATATCGAAAATTATCGGTATCGGATTCAAAAAGTTAAAATGTATGACTTTTTAAACGTCTCTGTGTAAACGGACGTAGGGAGAAGCACAGAGCGTCAATACACCTTGAAGGCACTGCCTTTGCGTGCCGGGCCCAGTCACATGCAAGGCATACTCGGTCAACAGCCATACAGGTCACACTGAGGGTGGCGGTATGAACAACTTTAACACTGTAACAAATATGCGCCACACTGTGAACCCACACCAAACAAGAATGACAAACACATTTCGGGAGAACGTCCGCACCGTAACACAACATAAACACAACAGAACAAATACCCAGAACCCCTTGCCGCACTAACTCTTCCGGGACGCTACAATATACACCCCCCCGCCCCCCAACCCCGCCCACCAATAATGCACTTTGTGACTTTGGCATTTTTTTCCATAACTTGAGTTGATTTATTTTGAAAAACCTTGTTACATTGTTTAATGCATCCAGCGGGGCATCACAACAAAATTAGGCATAATAACAACTGTATATATCGGTATCGGTTGATATCGGTATCGGTAATTAAGAGTTGGACATTATCGGAATATCGGATATCGGCAAAAAAGCCATTATCGGACACCTTTAATTTTCACTGTTGTATTCATTTTAATAGTTCGGACTGTTATTTTCCTTTATTTATTTATGCATGTATTTATATATTTTAATTTATTTTATTTTTGTTTTGTTTTTGTTATATTTGAAGGGTAGTGGAAGATTGGTGGGAGTTTGGAAGGTTTCACTAAAATAAAAATAAAAAATAAAAAATATCGCATCATTGTAACTTTTGTCCATGCACTGTGCTGTACTGCACTGTTAATGCTTAATAAAACAAATTATATGTACACAAAACACATTTTGAATCTGCTGCTGATTTTGTAGGTTTGCCCTTTATAAATACATTGTTACCGTACATTTGTTTTTAGCAGACTATAGACTATAACACATATTATACGTTTGTATAAACGTATGTCACAACCAGTTTTTCCTTGCCCTTATGTGGGCTCTGAACCGATGATGTCTTTGTGGCTTGTGCAGCCCTTTGAGACATTTGTGATTTAAGGCTATATAAATAAACATTGATTGATTGATTGATGTTTGGGAAGCGAGCTCAGGCATTTCTTGTAATTGGTCCCATAGGTTGGGCACATCTTGGAAGGGATTTTTGTACATTCCTCTTTACAGTTTGAGGCTGTCGCTTGGCAACTCAAAGTTTCCACTCCCTCCGAGGACGTTATATCGATTTTTTTGAGCCTTCCTTGGCTACTCGGGGATCTTAATGGGATTCTTCTTGAGTCACTCCTTTGTTAACTCAGCCAAAGGTTTTGGGTCACAGTCATCCTGGAATATGCATCGATGCCCGTCCAAGACTCTATTAGGTTCTATAATACACAACCTGTCAGAATGATTCTATCTAAATTATCACAATACTTTGTGTTGAAATGAGTTCCTAGCAAGAAGACAAAAGCTGTCTTTGAAACCTACCAAGAAGAAGGCTCGTAAAACTCCACTGTGTAAGGGGGAAAGCCACATGAAGGGTTGGTTTTCTGTTTTCTCTCATGTATGGTAATCAACAGAATTATATTGTTCTAACCCACGGACTTCAAAGCGGAGAGATGGCAGGATCTGCCCAATTTCCAGACAAACTCTTTTATGGTCCTCTTTTTGAACTATTTTCCAAACTCTTTTTGAACTATTTTATGGACCTCTTTTTGAACTGACCTTTTCTGTGAATTGTTTACGACCTTTTCTGTGAACTTTTTCCGACCTTGGTCCTTTGGAAACAGTGGTGGCCATGTGGTCGGGGAGGGTCCAAAATAAAAGAAGGAGGCATGCGATCTTTTGGCAGAGCGTGCTGAGTTACTGTTCAAGGGTACAGTATACAGACGACTCTCCTCAATATTGAGTCCAAATTGAATTCTGTCTCTGTTTATTTATTTGCCTCTTGTCTTGTTTAATAGATGTCATCAGTGTTTGAACCTGACACAACCCATTTCATTGGCCTCTCATTGCAGTGAGGCCCCAGAGCAGAATGTTCCCCTTCACCTGTTTGGGGTCGTAGTCAGGATTCCTTTGACTCCAAACACTGGAGGTCAAGTTGATGCCAACGAGCTCAATTTGGTTTCGTCAGACCACAAGCCTTCTGTGAACTGTGATCTACAGTAAGTTCATTACAGCAAAGTGTGTTCTTCGCTCTATTAATCGGGTCTTCCCATGAACTTCTGAGCTGATCCCTCACCTCCTCTCAGAATCTTCCTTACATCACAAGGTGATATCTTGCATGGGACTCCAGAGCAAGGACAACTGCTGTTTGCATGTATTTATTTTACTTATGAATTGACGCACCATGGTTTCATGGGTTGGTAGTGGCTTATACATCGTCATTTCTGGAATTTAGTGCACACCTAAATTAAATTCGCACTCACTTTGTTTATGAAAAATAAACATTGTACATATATTGGCCGTTTTCGCTTCCACTTCCTGAAGGTGTGTCACCTTTAGACTTTTTCAAGGCCCTTTGGTGGTGGTATATTTCTGTTCTGTTTTGTCTTTGTCCTTTGGCTTTGTCCTCCAAACATACTAGCTCCGTCCTATCTTGTCGATTGCATTGTACCATATGTCCCGGCAAGAAATCTGCGTTCAAAGAACTCCGGCTTATTAGTGATTCCCAGAGCCCAAAAAAAGTCTGCGGGCTATAGAGCGTTTTCTATTCGGGCTCCAGTACTATGGAATGCCCTCCCGGTAACAATTAGAGATGCTACCTCAGTAGAAGCATTTAAGTCCCATCTTAAAACTCATTTGTATACTCTAGCCTTTAAATAGCCCCCCTGTTAGACCAGTTGATCTGCCGTTTCTTTTCTTTTCTCCTCTGCTCCCCTTTTCCTTGAGGGGGGGGGGGGGGGGCACAGGTCCGGTGGCCATGGATGAAGTGCTGGCTGTCCAGAGTCGGGACCCGGGGTGGACCGCTCGCCTGTGCATCGGCTGGGAACATCTCTACGCTGCTGACCCGTCTCCGCTCGGGATGGTGTCCTGCTGGCCCCACTATGGACTGGACTCTTACTATTATGTTGGATCCACTATGGACTGGACTCTCACAATATTATGTCAGACCCACTCGACATCCATTGCTTTCGGTCTCCCCTAGAGGGGGGGGGGGGTTACCCACATATGCGGTCCTCTCCAAGGTTTCTCATAGTCATTCACATCGACGTCCCACTGGGGTGAGTTTTTCCTTGCCCGTATGTGGGCTTTGTACCGAGGATGTCGTTGTGGCTTGTGCAGCCCTTTGAGACACTTGTGATTTAGGGCTATATAAATAAAGATTGATTGATTGATTGATTGATATTGCTGGGTATTGTGGCCAAACAGCTTAATTTTTCATCTGACCACAGAACTTTCCTCCAGAATGTCTTATATGTGTCCATGTGATGTCAAATGAAACCAAAATGTAGCTGTTTGGCCACAATACACAGCAATATGTTTGGAGGAGAAAAAATGAGGCCTTTAATCCCAGGAACACCACCCTACCGTCACACATGGTGGTGGTAGTATTATGCTCTGGGCCTGTTTTGCTGCCAATGCAACTGGTGCTTTACAGAGAGTAAATAGGACAATTAAAAAGTAAGATTACCTCCAAATTGTTCAGAACAACCTAAAATCATCAGCTCTGAGGTTGGGTCTTGGGCACAGTTGGGTGTTCCAACAGGACAATGACCCCAAACACATGTCAAAAGTGGTAAAGGAATGGCTTAATCAGGCTAGAATTAAGGTTTTAGAATGGCCTTCCCAAAGTCCTGACTTAAACGTGTGGACAATGCTGAAGAAACAAGTCCATGTCAGAGGACATACACATTTGGCTGAACTGCACTAATTTTGTAGGGGGAATGGTCAAAAATCCAAGCAGAAGCTTGTGGATGGCTACCAAAAGCGCCTTATTGCAGTGAAACATGTAACCAAATATTAACATTGATGTACCGTATTTTCCGCACTATAAGGCGCACCTAAAAACCACAAATTTTCTCAAAAGCTGACAGTGCGCCTTATAACCCGGTGCGCTTTATATATGGATAAATATTAAGATTCATTTTCATAAAGTTTAGGTCTCGCAACTACGGTAAACAGCCGCCATCTTTTTTCCCCGTAGAAGAAGCGCGCGGTGCATGCTGGGATATGTGACGTTTCATTTCCATTTGTGTGTTTATGTAAAGACCCCAAAATGGCTCCTATTAAGTGTGTTGTCTGTCTAATTATAAATAATGCAGACGAGGCGTGTTAACTGAGTTCTCAACGTTTACTCACAGCGTGCTCATAACCACATTCTAACTCCCAGCATACAACAACGCTTCTCAGGGCTACCGCGCATGCTCGTAACTATCGTTGCATGCTGGGTAGTGTAGTTGTTATATTTGCTAGCTCATAACATCACATTAAGAGACACGCTTACGCGCTTAATTCAATACTCGCCGTCATTCCGGGTGGATTGACAAAAGACCTCCAGCCGCTAGATATTGGTGTCAACAGGGCATTCGAAGCTAGACTGCTAACTGCGTGGGAACAATGGATGACAGAAGGCGAACACACCTTCACTAAGACGAGGAGGCAGCGCCAGACGACGCCAACATCTGCCAGTGGATCGTAAATTTGCCCAACTTTTCACTTCGGACACCGAAGACGAAGGATTTACGAATGAAGAATAACTTCAGAAAGTGAGCGCTATGTTTATTTTGTGTGTTGTGACATTAACGTTCGAGCAACATTATGTTGCTATTGCTCTGCACTATTTTGAATTTTACTATGTTTGTGATTGCACATTTGCGTACATTTTGGGAGTGAACAGAGTTGTTAGAACGCTGGTTTTTAATATATTATTAAAGTTTGACTGACCTATCTGACTGTTTTTTTGACATTCCCTTTAGCGCAGCGTAGGCGCGGCTTATAGTCCGGGCGGCTTATTGGTGGACAAAGTTATGAAATATGCCATTCATTGAAGGTGCGGCTAATAATCCGGTGCGCCTTATAGTGCGGAAAATACGGTATGTATACTTTTGACCCATCAGATTTGCTCACATTTTCAGTAGACCCATAATAAATTCATAAAAGAACCAAACTTCATGAATGTTTTTTTTTATGTGACCAACAAGTATGTGCTCCAATCACTCTATCACAAAAAAAATAAGAGTTGTAGAAATTATTGGAAACTCAAGACATTCTATTTACAAGTGTATGCAATCTTTTGACCACGACTGTATATATTTTTAAGTGTCTCTTTAAAACAATCCCTTGTAAAAAATATATGGACAGTTGATGTATTTGTAATTGGGTAAACCTATAAAATCGTTCTGCACTGCAAATACTGAAATCTAAGTAAGATTAAATATCTCAAATAAGGGTGATATTTGGTTACTTTCTGTCTGTTAAGATAATTCTTCTCACCAAGCAGATTTTATGTTAGAGTGTTTTACTTGTTTTAAGGGTTTTGGTCTAAATGATCTCAGTAAGATATTACAACGTGTTGCTGAGATTTGATGACCTATATTAAGTAAAACATGCTTTAAACAAGAATATCAACTGTTGCAAAGCTGTGTCATCAACACTCACAAGTATAAAACTACTTTTTTAAAGTAATCATTTCTTATTTCAAGCATGAACAAAAAAAAATCATGATTTTGACACAATTGTGTCTCATAATTAAAACAGATGACAGCCAAATGGACTTTGCTGTTTTATTTTCAATGAAACAATAGAGAACACGTACTCATATAGTAGTACAGTTGGCACAGTACAGTAAACTGACAGCTAATATTTAAACATTTAACATTTCAAACAATTTTGAACAGAAAGAGTTCATGCACATTCAGATAAATTCCTCAAAATTACAATTAAAAAATGTTTGGCCGGTGGCCGGGCTGTATATATGCGCACTAATTGACTAAAAGAGCATGCACTTGGCGCGATGATGTCATGTTATCCATGGAAAAATGCATTTTTAGACAATATGATTTGCCTGAGCGGCTAGTAGACCCCGAGAGTAACAAGCGGTTGCCTTGTTGCCTTTCCATTAAGAACAATATATTAGTTTTTAGTAGAAGTTTGCTGGTTTCAAGAAATGTAATGCCGAGCGCATATCATTATGTCAAGATAATGGCACTAGCATTTTAGGGGAACATTATCACAATTTCAGAAGGGTTTAAACCATTAAAAATCAGTTCCCAGTGGCTTATTATATTTTTCGAAGTTTTTTTCAAAATTTTACCCATCACGCAATATCCCTAAAAAAAGCTTCAAAGTGCCTGATTTTAACCATCGTTATATACACCCGTCCATTTTCCTGTGATGTCACATAGTGAAGCCAACACAAACAAACATGGCGGATAGAACAGCAAGCTATAGCGACATTAGCTCGGATTCAGACTCGGATTTCAGCGGCTTAAGCGATTCAACAGATTACGAATGTATTGAAACGGATGCTTGTAGTGTGGAGGCAGGTAGCGAAAACGAAATTGAAGAAGAAACTGAAGCTATTGAGCCATATCGGTTTGAACCGTATGCAAGCGAAACCGACAAAAACGACACGACAGCCAGCGACACGGGAGAAAGCCAGGACGAATTCGGCGATCGCCTTCTAACCAACGATTGGTATGTGTTTGTTTGGCATTAAAGGAAACTAACAACTATGAACTAGGTTTACAGCATATGAAATACATTTGGCAACAACATGCACTTTGAGAGTGCAGACAGCCCAGTTTTCATCAATTAATATATTCTGTAGACATACCCTCATTCGCGCTCTTTTCCTGAAAGCTGATCTGTCCAGTTTTGGAGTTGATGTCAGCAGGCCAGGGAAGCTAGGGTCGATATTCTTCTCTTGATCATCTTCGGTGGCATAAGGGACGGTGTGAGCCAAGACATCCAGGGGGTTTAGCTCGCTCGTCTGCGGGAACAAACTGCCGCCATTGCTTGCCGTGCTAGCGAGGTCCTTTGTCCCTGAATTGCTCACACACTCCGGCAGATTCAATGGGGGTCTGGCGGCAGATTTCTTTGACTTTATCGTTGGAAATGCATCTGCTTTGAGTGTCGCAGGATATCCACACATTCTTGCCATCTCTGTCGTAGCATAGCTTTCGTCGGTAAAGTGCGCGGAACAAACGTCCAATTTCTTGCCACTTTCGCATCTTTGGGCCACTGGTGCAACTTGAATCCGTCCCTGTTGGTGTTGTTACACCCTCCGACAACACACCGACGAGGCATGATGTCTCCAAGGTACGGAAAACAGTCGAAAAAAACGGAAAATAACAGAGCTGATTTGACTCGGTGTTTGAGAAAATGGCGAATTGCTTCCCGATGTGACGCCACGTTGTGACGTCATCGCTTCGAGAGCGAATATTAGAAAGGTGTTTAATTCGCCAAAATTCACCCATTTAGAGTTCGGAAATCGGTTAAAAAAATATATGGTCTTTTTTCTGCAACATCAAGGTATATATTGACGCTTACATAGGTCTGGTGATAATGTTCCCCTATAATTTCAGAATATTTTTCAACATATTGAGCAAAAAGGTCCCTTTTTTTTCGACCGAGAAAAGTGCACTTGTTATTAGTGAGAATATACTTATTTTAAGGTATTTTGGGGTTCATTGAGATTAGCTAATTAGGGCCCGCATGGCCCATTGCATAAGGACTCCCACAGGGAGTCCTTATGCAATGGGCCATAAGGACCTATTGTTATTGTAAGGTTTTATTAGGGCCCGCAGTGGCCCATTGCAAAAGGACTCCCACAGGGAGTCCTTATGCAATGGGACATAAGGACCTATTGAATTTGTAAGGTTTTATTAGGGCCCGCAGTGGCCCATTGCAAAAGGACTCCCACAGGGAGTCCTTATGCAATGGGACATAAGGACCTATTGTTATTCGTCCGTTTTATTATTATTATTATTATTCTTCCGCAGCTTTGCGCACTACTTTGACCCCCTTAACATGCTTCAAAACTCACCAAATTTTACACACACATCAGTAATTTTTGGCAAAACTTTTTATCAAAAAACCAAACCTCAAAACTCAAGATTGCGCTCTAGCGCCCCCTAGGAAAAAAAAAAAACTAGACTGCCTGTAACTCCCACTAGGAAGGTCGGAAAAACATGAAACAAAATTCTCTATGTAGGTCTGACTCAGACCTAATTTTCAAAATGCTACATTCTTGGGCTAAAATCAACAGGAAGTTGGCAATTCCCCCTTCAAGACAACAAAGTACTAAAAACAGTCACTTTTGCATCTTTGAGCTGTAATTTGACCCCCTTAACATGCTTCAAAACTCACCGAACTCAACACACACATCAGGACTGGCTAAAACTGTGATCTAATGAAAAAACCTAACCCCAAATCTAAAAATTGTGCTCTACAGCAATTTTTTTAATACAAAGGACAAAAAACTGCTCCTCGGAAAAAAAAAAAAAAAACTGCCTGTAACTCCCACTGGGAAGGTCGGACAGACATGAAACAAAAACCTCTATGTAGGTCTCACTTAGACCTACATTTCATAAATTGACAACCCCCAGCAAAAATCTACAGGAAGTTTGCTATTCCCCCTTCAAAACAATTTTTTTGGAAAAACCGGTCACCTTCCTTCAAAATCTATCTCCTCTGAGAGCGTTTGTCCTTTCGCCTTCAAATTAACACAGGTGAGAGATAAACCCCTTGTGATTAAAAGTATAGATGGGATTTGTAATACCTGCTCCGGTTTTGATTTTATGACCCTTCAAAGACCCGCTGCACTGATGCTCCTGCGGTGCTGTTTTTTCAAGATGGCTGCTTAAAAGCAGGAAGCACCAACGTGCCCACACAATGCAGACAAGGTAGGTACACTAGACAAAAGTCTTGGGACACTTCAGACTAAAAAAAGTAGACAAAAGTATTGGGACACTTAGGACTAGCACCTGCCAAATACGCGGGCCCGAACAACGCTGCTTGCAGCTTTAATTATTATTATTCTTTATTCTTTCTTTATTCTTCCGCCGCCTCTTCGAGCACTAATTTGACCCACTTAACATGCTTCAAAACTCACCATATTTGACCCACACATCAGGACCTGCGAAAATTGTCTTTTAATAAAAAAACCAAACCGCAAAAATCAAAATTGCGCTCTAGCGCCCCCTAGGAAAAAAAAAAACAGAATGCCTGTAACTCCCACTAGGAAGGTCGGAGAGCCATGAAACAAAAACCTATATGTAGGTCTGACTTAGACCTAGTTCTCATAATTGTATGTCTTCGGGCTAAAATCACCAGGAAGTTGGCAATTCCCCCTTCAAGACAAAAAAGTACCAAAAACAGTCACTTTTGCCTCTTTGAGCTATAATTTGACCCCCTTGACATGCTTCAAAACTCACCAAACTTAACACACACATCAGGACTGCCTAAAACTGTGATCTAATGAAAAAACCTAACCCCAAATCCAAAAATTGTGCTCTACAGCAATTTTTTCATAAAACGCACAAAAAACTGCTCCTCGGAAGGACAAAACTACAAAACTGCCTGTAACTCCCACTGGGAAGATCGGAGAGACATGAAACAAAAATCTCTATGTAGGTCTCACTTAGACCTACATTTCATAAATTGACAACCCCCAGCAAATATCAACTGGAAATTTTCTATTCCCCCTTCAATACAACATTTATGTTAAAACCGGTCACCTTCCTTCAAAATCTATCTCCTCTGAGTGCGTTTGTCGTTTCGCCTTCAAACTAACACAGGTGAGAGATTAAACCCTTGTGATTAAAAGTATAGATGGGATTCGTAATACCTGCTCCGGTTTTGATTTTATGACCCTTCAAAGACCCGCTGCACTGATGCTCCTGCGGTGCTGTTTTTTCAAGATGGCTGCTTAAAAGCAGGAAGCACTAACGTGCCCACACAATGCAGACAAGGTAGGTACACTAGACAAAAGTCTTGGGACACTTCAGACTAAAAGTAGACAAAAGTATTGGGACACTTAGGACCATCACTGGACAACAGTATTGGGACAAAACCACCACAAATAGATGCCTGTCTTGTTGGACTTGTTCTTTTTCTTTATAATTATTCTTCCGCCGCCTCTTTGAGCACTACTTTGACCCACTTAACATGCTTCCAAACTCACCAAATTTGACCCACACATCAGGACCTGCGAAAATAGCCTTTTTTATAACACACGAACCTCAAAAATTAAAATTGCGCTCTAGCGCCCCCTAGAAAAACAAAAAAAGTACACTGCCTGTAACTCCCACTAGGAAGGTCGGAAATACATGAAACAAAAACCTCTATGTAGGTCTGACTTAGACCTAGCTTTCATAATTGTACATTGTCGGGCTAAAATCTACAGGAAGTTGGCAATTCCCCCTTCAAGACAAAAAAATACTAAAAACAGTCACTTTTGCCTCTTTGAGCTGTAATTTGACCCCCTTAACATGCTTCAAAACTCACCAAACTGAACACACCCATCAGGACTGGCTAATACTGTGAGCTAATGAAAAAACCTAACCCCAAATCTAAAAATTGTGCTCTACAGCAATTTTTTACTAATACGGACAAAAAACTGCTCCTCCGAAGACAATAACTACAAAACTGCCTGTAACTCCCACTGGGAAGGTCGGAGAGACATGAAACAAAAACCTCTATGTAGGTCTCACTTAGACCTACATTTCATAAATTGACAACCCCCCGCAAAAATCTACTGGATGTTTGCTATTCCCCCTTCAAAACAATTTTTTGGTAAAAACCGGTCACCTTCCTTCAAAAACTATCTCCTCTGAGCGCGTTTGTCGTTTCGGCTTCAAAATAACACAGGACAGAGATTTAACCCTTGTGCATAGAATAACAGAACCGTTTTGTGATACCTGCTCCGGTTTTGATTTTATGACCCTTCAAAGACCCGCTGCACTGATGCTCCTGCGGTGCTGTTTTTTTAAGATGGCTGCTCAAAAGCAGGAAGCACCAACGTGCCCACACAATGCAGACAAGGTAGGTACACTAGACAAAAGTCTTGGGACACTTCAGACTACAAGTAGACAAAAGTATTGGGACACTTAGGACTAGCACCTGCCAAATACGCGGGCCCGAACAACGCTGCTTGCAGCTTTAATTATTCTTTCTTTCTTTCTTTCTTTCTTCTTCCGCCGCCTCTTCGAGCACTAATTTGACCCACTTAACATGCTTCAAAACTCACCAAATTTGACCCACACATCAGGACCTGCGAAAATTGCCTTTTAATAAAAAAACCAAACCCCAAAACTCAAAATTGCGCTCTAGCGCCCCCTAGGAAGAACAAAAAACTACGCTGCCTGTAACTCCCACTAGGAAGGTCGGAGAGACATGAAACAAAAACCTTTATGTAGGTCTGACTTAGACCTACATTTTTCAATTGTACATCTTCGGGCTAAAATCAACAGGAAGTTGGCAATTCCCCCTTCAAGACAAAAAAGTACTAAAAACAGTCACTTTTGCCTCTTTTACCTCTAATTTGACCCCCTTAACATGCTTCAAAACTCACCAAACTGAACATACATATCAGGACTGGCTAAAACTGTGATCTAATGAAAAAACCTAACCCCAAATCTAAAAATTGTGCTCTACAGCAATTTTTTAATAAAACGCACAAAAAACTGCTCCTCGGATGACAAATCTGACAAAACTGCCCACTGGGAAGGTCGGAGAGAGATGAAACAAAAACCTCTCTGTAGGTCTCACTTAGACCTACATTTCATAAATTGACAACCCCCAGCAAAAATCAACAGGAAGTTTGCTATTCCCCCTTCAAAATACAATTTTTGGAAAAACCGGTCACCTTCCTTCAAAATCTATCTCCTCTGAGCGCGTTTGTCGTTTCGCCTTCAAACTAACACAGGTGAGAGATAAAACCCTTGTGATTAAAAGTATAGATGGGATTTTTAATACCTGCTCCGGTTTTGATTTTATGACCCTTCAAAGACCCGCTGCACTGATGCTCCTGCGGTGCTGTTTTTTTAAGATGGCTGCTCCAAAGCAGGAAGCACCAACGTGCCCACACAATGCAGACAAGGTAGGTACACTAGACTAAAGTCTTGGGACACTTCAGACTAAAAGTACACAAAAGTTTTGGGACACTTAGGACTAGCACCTGCCAAATATGCGGGCCCGACCAACGCTGCTTGCAGCTTTAATTTTACTTGTTTTGGAAAGTTTTGACAAGCCAAATTGTTTTGTTCTATTGGCAGATAATTTTGCTTAGTTCAAATAAAATACCCCTCATTTTTGTATAATTTTTTTCTTGTTTTTGAACACTGACTTTTTGCAGATCAAATAAATATTTGCAGAATAGTGACAATTCTTGCATTAGCCACATTTAAGGCATCAGTTTAATGATTTAAAAAAAAGGACGTAAAAAGGCATCTGCTTGTTCAAACCACCACGAACGTGATGGTAAAGTTTGCCACGGAGGAAGGGTCTGCGTTCTGAGATTGGCCCCTGTGTGTGTCACTGTCAGGGACAATAGCTTGGGTCATCTGACCGAGAGGCTGCAGACCACTCGTATCACATGACAGCGGCTCAAGGCCACGTCTTTGTTAGCGGGCCCATTGTCAAAGCTGAGGAGGCAGCTGCGAAGGGGAATAACTGTGTGCATGACACACAAACACACACACACACACACACAGGAAGGCTCCTCATGGCTCAATGACAAAGACGATGCCTTCTTCGTCGTCGTCGTCCCAACTGGAAGACACTCGCACATGCGCGCGCATGCACGCAGGCATTCTCTACGCACATAGCTATATTTATAGTGACATAAACTGGCAGGTGGCTTTGTCTGCGGTGTCGTCTGCTCCCCGGTCCACCAGCACCCGGTCTCGTTCGCCGTGGAACTTTACTTCATTAGCACCTCATTTGCATCCATGAATAATTGTGCAAAGGGTGTAACAATGCTTGTCTCAATTAACCGATGAATTAAATAACCAGCCAGACAGCTTGTTTGCGCTGAGCAACAGTATTTCTTTCGGGCCGTGGCTGTGACAAGGGGGGAAAAAAAAATCAGGATGGGCCGCCGGGATTGGAGCGAGGGCCTCTTTGAGGAAAGGAAACGAGTGAATGGATGAATAAGACAGGGGGAAAGATGACAAAGGCTCTAAAGTCACGGAGAAAGACATGACCGGTTAAGTCTTTCATGCGGCGCATTGCTTATGAAACCAGATAGTCCTGAAATGTGATTGAAATGTGAGCTAGTGTGCCTCCCCCCAGGTGTGTGTGTGTGTGTGTGTGTGTGTGTGTGTGTGTGTGTGTGTTTCAATCAAAAGTCAAAGGGCAGAATGTGTGAGCAACCACACCCATCCTTCAAGGTGGGTCTCTTTCAGATCGTCACAAACGAATATGTGTGAATGTGTGAATACACGTGTATTTTTGTGGAAGGAAAAGTAACTTCCACAAGTTAGGAACGAAACCATGGTCCCAATACGGAAAACCATTGCATCAAATGCTAGAGTCTGTGAACATTGCTCCAAAGTCAGGATTTTTTTGGTGGATTCAATGTGCATGCAAAAGTATAAACATTGACAGGTGCAAAGGCAGCAGTATATGATAAAACAAGACGGCAGCTAAAGGAAGAACTTCCCTATTCATCCCCGGGAAAAAAAAACCCGTCATGGTGAGGGTGAGTCCATTACGTGCTAAATGGCTGACTAAATAATTTTGCGAGTGTGTTTCATTTAACGTGAGCGAATTTAATTGATCCATTGTGACGTATTCTGCAATTTCATTGGTCTAATGTGACAAGGCTAAATTTATTCCCGGCATGTAAAGCTCATGAAGTCTGAACAATCTAAAAATCCACCAAAAGATTGTATAAAGCTGCTAATAGTCCAGAAATTAAGTTGGTTATTTTTCAAACAAATACAAATACATTTACAACATTTTTATATATACTGTATATTTTTAAATCTCTCTTTAAAACAATCCCTTGATTAATATGTGTGAATGCAAGTGTATTTGTGTGTGTGTGTGTGTGTGTGTGTGTGTTTCAATCAAAGTCAAAGGGCAGAATGTGTAAGCAACCACACCCATCCTTCAAGGGGGGTCTCTTTCAGATCGTCACAAATTAATATGTGTGAATGTGTGAATACACGTGTATTTTTGTGGAAGGAAAAGTAACTTCCACAAGTTAAGAACGAAACCATGGTCCCAATATGGAAAACCATTGCATCAAATGCTAGAGTCTGTGAACATTGCTCCAAAGTCAGGATTTTTTTTTGGTTGATTCAATGTGCATACAAAAGTAAACATTGACAGGTGCAAAAGCAGCAGTATATGATAAAACAAGATAGCAGCTAAAGGAAGAACTTCCCTATTCATCCCCGGGAAAAAAAAAACGTCATGGTGAGGGTGAGTCCATTACGTGCTAAATGGCTGACTAAATAATTTTGCGAGTGTGTTTGATTTAATGTGAGCAATTTTATTGATCTATTTTGACCCTTTCTGCAATTTCATTGGTCTAATGTGACAAGGCTACATTTATTGCCGGCATGTAAAGCTCATGAAGCCTGAAAAATCCATAAATCCACAGGATTGTATAAAGTGCAGGGTTTTAATCGTGGGGAAAAAAATAGTGGCTAATAGTCCGGAAATTAAGGTTGTTTTTTTCTCTCAAACAAATACAAATACATTTACAACCTTTTTATACAAACATATACACTGTATATTTTTAAGTATCTCTTTAAAACAATCCTTTGATTAATATGTGTGAACGTGTGAATGCAGGTGTATTTTTGTGTATGTAAACGTGTGTGTGTGTGTGTGTGTGTGTGTGTGTGTGTGTGTGTGTGTGTGTGTGTGTTTCCATCAAAGTCAAAGGGCAGAATGTGTAAGCAACCACACCCATCCTTCAAGAGGGGTGGGGGGGGGGGTCTCTTTCAGATCGTCACAAATGATTATGTGTGAATGTGTGAATGCGTGTGTATTTTTGTGGAAGGAAAAGATACCTTCCATATGAGGACCGTTGAACAAGTTAGGACCGAAACCATGGTCCCAATACGGAAAACCATTGCATCTAATAGAGAGCAAAATGCTAGAGTCTGTGAACATTGCTCCAAAGTCAGGATTTTTTTGGTTGATTCAATGTGCATGCAAAAGTATAAACATTGACAGGTGCAAAGGCAGCAGTATATGATAAAACAAGACGGCAGCTAAAGGAAGAACTTCCCTATTCATCCCCGGGAAAAAAAAAACGTCATGGTGAGGGTGAGTCCATTACGTGCTAAATGGCTGACTAAATAATTTTGCGAGTGTGTTTCATTTAACGTGAGCGAATTTAATTGATCCATTGTGACGTATTCTGCAATTTCATTGGTCTAATGTGACAAGGCTAAATTTATTCCCGGCATGTAAAGCTCATGAAGCCTGAAAAATCCAAAAATCCACCAAAAGATTGTATAAAGCGGCTAATAGTCCAGAAATTAAGTTTTTGTTTTTTTCAAACAAATACAAATACATTTACAACATTTTTATATATACTGTATATTTTTAAATCTCTCTTTAAAACAATCCCTTGATTAATATGTGTGAATGCAAGTGTATTTGTGTGTGTGTGTGTGTGTGTGTGTGTGTGTGTGTGTGTTTCAATCAAAGTCAAAGGGCAGAATGTGTAAGCAACCACACCCATCCTTCAAGGGGGGTCTCTTTCAGATCGTCTTAAATGAATATGTGTGAATGTGTGAATGCATGTGTATTTTTGTGGAAGGAAAAGTAACTTCCACAAGTTAGGAACGAAACCATGGTCCCAATACGGAAAACCATTGCATCAAATGCTAGAGTCTGTGAACATTGCTCCAAAGTCAGGATTTTTTTGGTTGATTCAATGTGCATGCAAAAGTATAAACATTGACAGGTGCAAAGGCAGCAGTATATGATAAAACAAGATGGCAGCTAAAGGAAGGACTTCCCTATTCATCCCTGAAAAAACGTCATGGTGAGGGTGAGTTCATTACGTGCTAAATGGCTGACTAAATAATTTTGCGAGTGTGTTTCATTTAACGTGAGCGAATTTAATTGATCCATTGTGACGTTTTCTGCAATTTCATTGGTCTAATGTGACAAGGCTAAATTTATTCCCGGCATGTAAAGCTCATGAAGCCTGAAAAATCCAAAAATCCACCAAAAGATTGTATAAAGCTGCTAATAGTCCAGAAATTAAGTTGGTTATTTTTCAAACAAATACAAATACATTTACAACATTTTTATATATACTGTATATTTTTAAATCTCTCTTTAAAACAATCCCTTGATTAATATGTGTGAATGCAAGTGTATTTGTGTGTGTGTGTGTGTGTGTGTGTGTTTCAATCAAAGTCAAAGGGCAGAATGTGTAAGCAACCACACCCATCCTTCAAGGTGGGTCTCTTTCAGATCGTCACAAACGAATATGTGTGAATGTGTGAATACACGTGTATTTTTGTGGAAGGAAAAGTAACTTCCACAAGTTAGGAACGAAACCATGGTCCCAGTACGGAAAACCATTGCATCAAATGCTAGAGTCTGTGAACATTGCTCCAAAGTCAGGATTTTTTTGGTTGATTCAATGTGCATGCAAAAGTATAAACATTGACAGGTGCAAAGGCAGCAGTATATGATAAAACAAGACGGCAGCTAAAGGAAGAACTTCCCTATTCATCCCCGGGGAAAAAAACCCGTCATGGTGAGGGTGAGTCCATTACGTGCTAAATGGCTGACTAAATAATTTTGCAAGTGTGTTTGATTTAATGTGAGCAATTTTATTGATCTATTTTGACCCTTTCTGCAATTTCATTGGTCTAATGTGACAAGGCTACATTTATTGCCGGCATGTAAAGCTCATGAAGCCTGAATAAATTCATAAACACGATTGTATAAAGTGCAGGGTTTTAATCGTGGGGAAAAAAAATAGCGGCTAATAGTCCGTAAATTAAGTTTTTTTTTTTTTTTAATCAAACAAATAAAAATACATTTACAACCTTTTTATACATACTATATATTTTTAAGTCTCTCTTTAAAACAATACCTTGATTAATATGTTTGAATGTTTGAATGCATGTGTATTTTTGTGTATGTAAACGTATGTGTGTGTGTGTGTGTGTGTGTGTGTGTGTGTGTGTGTGTGTGTGTGTGTGTGTGTGTGTGTGTGTGTGTGTTTCAATCAAAAGTCAAAGGGCAGAATGTGTGAGCAACGACACCCATCCTTCAAGGGGGGTCTCTTTCAGATCGTCACAAATTAATATGTGTGAATGCATGTGTATTTTTGTGGACAGAATAGTACCTTCCATGTGAGGACCGGTGAACAAGTTAGGATAACCATTGCATCTAATAGAGAGCAAAATGCTGAGTCTGTGAACATTATTGACATTATTATATTATATTATTATTATATTATATTATTGACATTATTGACAGGTGCAAAGGCTGATATATATATATATGTATATATATATATATATATATATATATATATATATATATATATATATATATATATCCATCCATCCATCCATCCATCCATCTTCTTCCGCTTATCCGAGGTCGGGTCGCGGGGGCAGCAGCCTAAGCAGGGAAGCCCAGACTTCCCTCTCCCCAGCCACTTCGTCCAGCTCCTCCCGGGGGATCCCGAGGCGTTCCCAGGCCAGCCGGGAGACATAGTCTTCCCAACGTGTCCTGGGTCTTCCCCGTGGCCTCCTACCGGTCGGACATGCCCTAAACACCTCCTTAGGGAGGCGCTCAGGTGGCATCCTGACCAGATACCCGAACCACCTCATCTGGCTCCTCTCGATGCGGAGGAGCAGCGGCTTTACTTTGAGCTCCCCCCGGATGACAGAGCTTCTCACCCTATCTCTAAGGGAGAGCCCCGCCACCCGGCGGAGGAAACTCATTTCGGCCGCTTGTACCCGTGATCTTGTCCTTTCGGTCATAACCCAAAGCTCATGACCATAGGTGAGGATGGGAACGTAGATCGACCGGTAAATTGAGAGCTTTGCCTTCCGGCTCAGCTCCTTCTTCACCACAACGGATCGATACAGCGTCCGCATTACTGAAGACGCCGCACCGATCCGCCTGTCGATCTCACGATCCACTCTTCCCTCACTCGTGAACAAGACTCCGAGGTACTTGAACTCCTCCACTTGGGGCAAGATCTCCTCCCCAACCCGGAGATGGCACTCCACCCTTTTCCGGGCGAGAACCATGGACTCGGACTTGGAGGTGCTGATTCTCATCCCAGTCGCTTCACACTCAGCTGCGAACCGATCCAGTGAGAGCTGAAGATCCTGGCCAGATGAAGCCATCAGGACCAAATCATCTGCAAAAAGCAGAGACCTAATCCTGCAGCCACCAAACCGGATCCCCTCAACGCCTTGACTGCGCCTAGAAATTCTGTCCATAAAAGTTATGAACAGAATCGGTGACAAAGGGCAGCCTTGGCGGAGTCCAACCCTCACCGGAAACGTGTCCGACTTACTGCCGGCAATGCGAACCAAGCTCTGACACTGATCATACAGGGAGCGGACCGCCACAATCAGACAGTCCGAAACCCCATACTCTCTGAGCACTCCCCACAGGACTTCCCGAGGGACACGGTCGAATGCCTTCTCCAAGTCCACAAAGCATATATATATATATATATATATATATATATATATATATATATATATATATATATATATATATATAATATATAATATATAATATATAATATATGATAAAACAAGACGGAAGCTAAAGGAGGGACTTCCCTATGGTTTTATCTACAAGTCTCATCTGGGTTTATTTTGAAGTGAAATTTGCCAGTCGGAGTCTCCTCACTCCTCTTTGCACTGATGCATTGATCTGAGAACTTACCGTAAAGCAGTGCAAATCCCCCACCCCAACTCTATGAATAGTGTTATTTGTCTGCCAAATTGTTATAAGTACACCTCTGCATAACATTGTGTCTTTCAAGATCTGGCAGCTGTATTATCGCCGAGTTTCTTTTTGTTGCGGTGCCTGGTTTCTGGGTCACAGGACCGATAGCCACCCGCGGCCACACCTGATGCTCATCTCCTCCTGACTACTTAAGCTCTCCAGTTCCTTCACTCGGTGCCAGTAGATTTCCTGATGATTCCAACTTCCAGTCGTGTACATCTACTCTGCTTTGGCTCTACTCGCACTTATCCTTCCCTGTGACTCAGTCCCAGCATTGCTGTGCAGTGTTAACTGTTACCTCTCACACCTTCTGTGTGCTATTTCTGTTTTCTCACCTTATTTGTTTTTTTGCCCTTAATATAAACACTTTAACCTACAAAAAAAAATGGATATAACAATTTGTGCTGATTTGTAGCAGAATAATGTAGCAGAACTTTCCTCCAGAAGGTCTTATCTTTGTCCATATGATGTCAGATTAAACAAAAATGTAGCTGTTTGGCCACAATATCCAGCAATATGTTTGGAGGAGAAAAGGTGAGGCCTTTAATCCCAGGAACACCATGCCTACCGTCAAACATGGTGGTGGTAGTATTATGCTCTGGGCCTGTTTTGCTGCCAATGGATTTGGTGCTTTACAGAGAGTAAATGGGACAATGAAAAAGGAGGATTACCTCCAAATTCTTCAGGACAACCTAAAATCATCAGCCCGGAGGTTGGGTCTTGGGCGCAGTTGGGTGTTCCAACAGGACAATGACCCCAAACACACGTCAAAAGTGGTAAAGGAATGGCTAAATCTGGCTAGAAATAAGGTTTTAGAATGGCCTTCCCAAAGTCCTGACTTGAACGTGTGGACAATGCTGAAGAAACAAGTCCATGTCAGAAAACCAACAAATTTAGCTGAGTTTGTCAAGAGGAGTGGTCAAAAATTCAAGCAGAAGCTTGTGGATGGCTACCAAAAGCGCCTTATTGCAGTGAAACATGTAACCAAATATTAACATTGCTGTATGTATACTTTTGACCCAGCAGATTTGCTCACATTTTCAGTAGACCCATAATAAATTCATAAAAGAACCAAACTTCATGAATGTTTTTTGTGACCAACAAGTATGTGCTCCAATCACTCTATCACAAGAAAACAAGAGTTATAGAAATGATTGGAAACTCAAGACAGCCATGACATTATGTTCTTTACAAGTGTATGTAAACTTTTGACCACATATATATATATATATATATATATATATATATATATATATATATATATATATATATATATATATATATATATATATACACCGTATTTTTCGGAGTATAAGTCGCACCAGAGTATAAGTTGCACCTGCCCAAAATGCATAATAAAGAAGGGAAAAAACATATATAAGTCGCTAAAAACTATGAAAAAAACTGTGACTTATAGTCCGAAAAATACGGTATATATATATATATATATATATATATATATATATATATACCGTATTTTTCGGAGTATAAGTCGCACCGGAGTATAAGTCGCGCTTGCCCAAAATGCATATTAAAGAAGGGAAAAAACATATAAGTCGCTAAAAACTATGAAAAATACTGCGACTTATAGTCCGAAAAATACGGTATATACATATATATATATATATTTTTATTTTTTATTTTTATTTTTTTTCGGACTTATAGTCTGAAAAATACGGTATATATATATATATATATATATATATATATATATATATATACATATATATATATATATATATATATACAATATATTTTTGTATATATATATATTTATATATATATATATATATATATATATATATATATATATATATATATATATACAATATTTTTTTTTTTCGGACTTATAGTCCGAAAAATACGGTATATATATATATATATATATATATATATATGTATATATATATATATATATACCGTATTTTTGGGACTATAAGTCGCAGTTTTTTTCATAGTTTGGCCGGGCTCCGGTGCGACTTATATATGTTTTTTTCCTTCTTTATTATGCATTTTTGGCCGGTGTGACTTATACTCCGGAGCGACTTATAGTCCAAAAAATACGGTATATATATATATATATATATATATATATATATATATATATATATATATATGTATATATATATATGTATGTGTGGGAAAAAAAAAATCACAAGACTATTTCATCTCTACAGGCCTGTTTCATGAGGGGAGGTACCCTCAATCGTCAGGAGATTTCTCCTGATGATTGAGGGTACCCCCCCTCATGAAACAGGCCTGTAGAGATGAAATAGTCTTGTGATTTTTTTTTCCCCACACATACATATATTGCGCTCTACTACGGTATCGAGCACTATTTTTTGGATAACCTTATTAAGACATATATATATATATATATATATATATATATATATATATATATATATATATATATATACCATATTTTATTTTATTACGAATACTTCAAATACATACTGATCATTTCCTAAAAATACATTTTGATAAAGCATATCATTTTTTTAAAAAAAATTTCCAGCGACCTCGAGAGGGGCAAGCAATACAAAAATGGATGGACGGATATTTTTTTTATTTACTTTTTTTTTTTTTCAAAATTTCCAGTGAAGACCGTAATAATAATAAAAGTTAAAGTACCAATGATTGTCACACACACTAGGTGTGGTGAAATTTGTCCTCTGCATTTGACCCATCACCCTTGATCACCCCCTGGGAGGTGAGGGGAGCAGTGAGCTGCAGCGGTGGCCACACCTGAGAATCATTTTTGGTGATTTAACCCCCAATTCCAACCCTTGATGCTGAGTGCCAAGCAAGGAGGTAACGGGTCCCATTTTTATAGTCTTTGGTATGTTTTGACCGGGGTTTGAACTCACAACCTACGGACACTCTAACCACAAGGCCACTGAGTAGGTGGCCTAGTGGAACACGGAACAACCCCAATGAGGACGTTCCGCTACACCCCTAACAAACTGTAGACCTTTACTTTATCACGTTTTTTCTTTGAGGTGCATGCATTCGCTCGTTGCGCAAATAATGGGGAAAAAATGGCTGGTGCAAGTTAAGGATGTCATGCCCAGCCCTCCTGGCAGACTTAACGGCGAGTCGGTCTGTTCCCAAAAGAAAGTAAAAGAAAAAAAAAAAAGAGGAAATATTTCTCTTCCTCTTGGCAGCGACTGAGCTGACATCTCCCCCCCCACCCTCAGAGTGTCCTGGCAAAGAAAAATCCCTCTGTGTCTTTTTGTTTTTTGAAGATGAGACTATTCCCAGTTTCCTTTCCCTTTCTCACACCTCCCCTCCTCACGCCTCCCTCATTAGCCAGCGGGCCGAGATGTAATTAGGACAAAATATTTCCAGAGAAAGGGCGGTGGGTGATGGGGGGGAAGGGGATGCAGGAGGATGGCGAGGTGTACACAAAAAAAAAAACAACCCAGCAAGGTAATTAATGGAGATGCATGAATTACGCCAACACACTCAAACAGAAAAAAAAGTACCTTTTTTTTCCCCAATGCTGGCTGTGCACTAGAAAAAAGTTCCTAACTGAACTGGGATGCGCCCAAAAAAAAGGGCAGCGGAACAATCCAGGAAGTGGACAGGTGGGCAGGGGGGGGGGGGAGAGGACGAGTGAGCGAGCAAAGCGGCTAAAGATGGACGAGGTTGATAACCGAGAGGATGAGGAGGACGGATCCAGAAGGACGAGGGGGGGTGGGGGCGGGGGGGGGGGGGGGGGGTTGGTCTGACGAGGGACAATTCAAGGTGGAAAGCGTGATGCTAAATTTGGCTAAAAAGAGAAGACTCCTGTGTGCGCGTCGGAGACTTGCTGAATCGGCCGCGGTTCCGGTTTCACGCCTCCCCGAGCTTGACAAAGAGAAAGAGTCCCTGGCCGGTAATGTCCCCCTCAGGGCGGACAAAAGGAAGGAGGCAGGTGAAGGCGAATGCAGACGGGGAAGGCGGCAAACAAATGAAAAAAAGGAAATTTGCACAGACATCCTCCACATATGGTGCGGAAGGTGTTCTGCTGACCTCGACTGCGGAAGTTGTGGATCGGTGGAGGGAATACTTCGAAGACCTCCTCAATCCCACCAACACGTCTTCCTATGAGGAAGCAGTGCCTGAGGAATCTGTGGTGGGCTCTCCTATTTCTGGGGCTGAGGTTGCTGAGGTAGTTAAAAAGCTCCTCGGTGGCAAGGCCCCGGGGGTGGATGAGATCCGCCCGGAGTTCCTTAAGGCTCTGGATGCTGTAGGGCTGTCTTGGTTGACAAGACTCTGCAGCATCGCGTGGACATCGGGGGCAGTACCTCTGGATTGGCAGACCGGGGTGGTGGTTCCTCTCTTTAAAAAGGGGAACCGGAGGGTGTGTTCCAACTATCGTGGGATCACACTCCTCAGCCTTCCCGGTAAGGTCTATTCAGGTGTACTGGAGAGGAGGCTACGCCGGATAGTCGAACCTCGGATTCAGGAGGAACAGTGTGGTTTTCGTCCTGGTCGTGGAACTGTGGACCAGCTCTATACTCTCGGCAGGGTCCTTGAGGGTGCATGGGAGTTTGCCCAACCAGTCTACATGTGCTTTGTGGACTTGGAGAAGGCATTCGACCGTGTCCCTCGGGAAGTCCTGTGGGGAGTGCTCAGAGAGTATGGGGTTTCGGACTGTCTGATTGTGGCGGTCCGCTCCCTGTATGATCAGTGTCAGAGCTTGGTTCGCATTGCCGGCAGTAAGTCGGACACGTTTCCGGTGAGGGTTGGACTCCGCCAAGGCTGCCCTTTGTCACCGATTCTGTTCATAACTTTTATGGACAGAATTTCTAGGCGCAGTCAAGGCGTTGAGGGGATCCGGTTTGGTGGCTGCAGGATTAGGTCTCTGCTTTTTGCAGATGTTTTGGTCCTGATGGCTTCATCTGGCCAGGATCTTCAGCTCTCACTGGATCGGTTCGCAGCTGAGTGTGAAGCGACTGGGATGAGAATCAGCACCTCCAAGTCCGAGTCCATGGTTCTCGCCCGGAAAAGGGTGGAGTGCCATCTCCGGGTTGGGGAGGAGATCTTGCCCCAAGTGGAGGAGTTCAAGTACCTCGGAGTCTTGTTCACGAGTGAGGGAAGAGTGGATCGTGAGATCGACAGGCGGATCGGTGCGGCGTCTTCAGTAATGCGGACGCTGTATCGATCCGTTGTGGTGAAGAAGGAGCTGAGCCGGAAGGCAAAGCTCTCAATTTACCGGTCGATCTACGTTCCCATCCTCACCTATGGTCATGAGCTTTGGGTTATGACCGAAAGGACAAGATCACGGGTACAAGCGGCCGAAATGTGTTTCCTCCGCCGGGTGGCGGGGCTCTCCCTTAGAGATAGGGTGAGAAGCTCTGTCATCCGGGGGGAGCTCAAAGTAAAGCCGCTGCTCCTCCGCATCGAGAGGAGCCAGATGAGGTGGTTCGGTCATCTGGTCAGGATGCCACCTGAGCGCCTCCCTAAGGAGGTGTTTAGGGCATGTCCGACCGGTAGGAGGCCACGGGGAAGACCCAGGACACGTTGGGAAGACTATGTCTCCCGGCTGGCCTGGGAACGCCTCGGGATCCCCCGGGAGGAGCTGGACGAAGTGGCTGGGGAGAGGGAAGTCTGGGCTTCCCTGCTTAGGCTGCTGCCCCCGCGACCCGACCTCGGATAAGCGGAAGAAGATGGATGGATGGATGGATCCTCCACATACTTGCCAACCCTCCCGAATTTTCCGGGAGACTCCCGAATTTCAGTACCTCTCCCGAAAATCTCCCGAGACAACCATTTTCCCGAATTTCTCCCGATTGTAGTCGTCACGTCCACTTTTCCTCCATGTAAACAGCGTGTCGGCCCAGTCACGTTATAACATTTACGGCTTTTAGAGAGTGCACAACTGCACACGCAACAAGAAGGAGACTTAAGAAGTGACTTTAAGGTTTTAAGGTTTTACTACTTACGTATAAAATACTACACGGTCTAGCTCCGTCCTATCTTGTCGATTGCATTGTACCATATGTCCCGGCAAGAAATCTGCGTTCAAAGGACTCCGGCTTATTAGTGATTCCCAGAGCCCAAAAAAAGTCTGCGGGCTATAGAGCGTTTTCTATTGGGGCTCCAGTACTATGGAATGCCCTCCCGGTAACAGTTAGAGATGCTACCTCAGTAGAAGCATTTAAGTCCCATCTTAAAACTCATTTGTATACTCTAGCCTTTAAATAGCCCCCCTGTTAGACCAGTTGATCTGCCGTTTCTTTTCTTTTCTCCTCTGCTCCCCTTTTCCTTGAGGGGGGGGGGGCACAGGTCCGGTGGCCATGGATGAAGTGCTGGCTGTCCAGAGTCGGGACCCGGGGTGGACCGCTCGCCTGTGCATCAGCTGGGAACATCTCTATGCTGCTGACCCGTCTCCGCTCGGGATGGTGTCCTGCTGGCCCCACTATGGACTGGACTCTTACTATTATGTTGGATCCACTATGGACTGGACTTTCACAATATTATGTCAGACCCACTCGACATCCATTGCTTTCGGTCTCCCCTAGAGGGGGGGGGTTACCCACATATGCGGTCCTCTCCAAGGTTTCTCATAGTCATTCACATCGACGTCCCACTGGGGTGAGTTTTTCCTTGCCCGTATGTGGGCTTTGTACCGAGGATGTCGTTGTGGCTTGTGCAGCCCTTTGAGACACTTGTGATTTAGGGCTATATAAATAAGATTGATTGATTGATTGATATTATATATGTCTCCGTTATCCATAGCTTTATCTATAACCCATAAAGTAGGCAGGCACGGAGCTATTTCCCAGCGTGTGTTTATTCCAGCCGGCACGTTAATACACTGACACACAACATCCGGATTTCCATCATGCATTGCTTCAAAACGACGGCAAGTAGCAATGTCCAAAAAAAGATAGTGACAGAGAATAGAACGAGGATGGACAATTCAATCCTAAACTCAGTCCTTTCCTGCAAACTCAATTTCAGCTATGCTCCTTCAAAGGCTGTGCTACTGGCTGCAAAGCATTGCACTTTCAAATACAACAATGAGTAGAGAGGAGTGGTATGTGTGTGTATATGTGTAAATAAATGAACACATATATACTGTATATAAAATAAATACTTGAATTTCAGTGAATTCTAGCTATAAATATACTCCTCCCCCTTAACCCACACCAAACAAGCATGACAAACACATTTCGCGAGAACATCCGCACCGTATCACAACATAAACACAACAGAACAAATACCCAGCATCCCTTCAACCCTAAACTAACACCCTCCCCCTTCCACATCCCAACTCCCCGGATTGTAAATAATCAATTGTAAATAATCAAATTAATCAAATGTAGATACTTATACTTATTCTTATGTTTTCTGATCTCTCTCTCTCTATGTCCACTACTTGCTGTACATATCCTACCAAGACAGACCTACACTGTTCCAATGTCCATTTCTCTGATGATGCAATTGTTGATGACTCAAGTGTTGATATCAACCAAACCCTCCACATCCCACACCCCGGATTGTAAATAATGTAAATAATTCAATGTATACACTCTGATGATTATCTTGTGTGATGACTGTATTATGATGATAGTATATATCTGTATCATGAATCAACCATTTAGTGGTCAATTGTACGGAATATGTACTGTACTGTGCAATCTACTAATACAAGTTTCAATCAATCAAAACCCTTGCAGCACTAACTCTTCCGGGACGCTACAATATACACCCTCGCTACCACCAAACCCTGCCCCCCTAACCCCGCCCACCTCAACCCCCCCATCTCCCGAATTCGGAGGTCTCAAGTTTGGCAAGTATGCTCTTGGTTGCTTTGTTGGGTCTGCTCCTGTCTCTGGCCATGCTCACCCCATCCCAGCAGACGATGGCGTGGAACACCGCAGAGGCCACCACAGTCTATATGTTTTTTTTTTGTTGTTTTACTTTTGTAGCTGTATGTAAAAATGGCCGGTTGCATCAGCTCTGCTCTTTTAATGTTTTTAATGTCCTTTTGTGTTCTTTGAAGTTTGATGTTTTCCCTCTGAACACACTCAATCATCACTCAATCAATGTTTATTTATTTAGCCCTAAATCACAAGTGTCTCAAAGGGCTGCACAAGCCACGACGACATCCTCGGTTCAGAGCCCACACAAGAGCAAGGAAAAACTCACAACCCAGTGGGACGTCGATGAGAATGACTATGAGAAACCTTGGAGAGGACTGCAGATGTGGGTGACCCCCCCCCCCCCCCCCCCCCCCCCGCCCCCGATGCAATGGACGTCGAGTGGGTCTGACATAATATTGTGAAAGTCCACTCCATAGTGGATCTAACATAATAGTGAGAGTCCAGTCCATAGTGGATCTAACATAATAGTGAGAGTCCAGTCCATAGTGGGGCCAGCAGGAGACCATCCCGAGCGGAGACAGATGCACAGGCGAGCGGTCCACCCCAGGTCCCGACTCTGGACAGTCAGCTCTTCATCATGTTTATGTGTGCTATGGCTATGAAGGTTTGTTTTCCATTGGCCTCAGTCTGGACACCCTCTCCAGGGGCCCAAGCTTTAGACTGAATGGTTTTTTTCTGACCCCCCCGCCAGCGTTTACCTATTTTTCACCTTTTTTGTAAGAAGTTGGCAGCGATCAGGATTATTAAAGTATTTCTGATTCTGATTCTGATTCTGAGAAGTCACCTGTCACTCGTTCAACTCCCTCCTAAGTAAAAAAAAAAAAAAAAAGAGTGTTTGTGCTGGTCGAGCGTGTGCGTGCACGCTAATGGACGTCTAAATGCTGCTGATGTTTGTGTCAGAGAGTTTACAGGCCCTCCGGTCCCCTTTGCACCAATATTGGGCGAGGAGAAGTGAGGGGGGGAGAATGTGACTTCGGCAAATCGCTTTGACAAGGACACCTATGCCTTGAGCGGCGTCCTCTTTCGCCTCGTTGAACACACACACACTCACACACACACACACACACACACACACAATGCAACATCCGCACCTCAGCAGAATGGCGAGGGGACTGCTGCGCTGTGAACAGCTGACCGGGTGGAGGCCGTTTTGCTGCGATCAATTTTTTGTGTCGCGGACAAAAACATACAACCTTTGACCCCAACTGCTCTCCACAGCACGGATTGGGTAATATTATTATAGTGCAAATAAATAATCTCTCTAGTGTTTAACTTGGAGTCGTCAAGGGCTCAGAAGGTACCAAAATGTCGAGTGATACAAATATTTCCCAAAAATTTGCCCCGGTTTTCATATGCTATGCCTCGGTTATCATTAGAGATGATGTTCGAAACCAGTTCTCCCGGTTGTTCGATAAGAAAATAACCGATTCCATGGACTCAAATCCCCTTTTGAGAACCGGTTCCCATTATCGAGACCCACTATAGTAAAGAAAAAGAGTTGGTTCTTTATTCGAATCCCTGGGAACTAATCCCGTTCCACAGGAAATGCCCTGTGGGACATCACAGGAAATGACGTAGCTCAGTCATAAGCGGGAGATACAGAAAGCAGCAAAAATAATGGACATAATAATGGATATTCTTATAATAAACTTATTCGGGTGTTACCATTTAGTGGTCAATTGTACGGAATATGTACTGTACTGTGCAATCTACTAATAAAAGTTTCAATCAATCAAAACAAAGAGGTTCTGGGTATTTGTTCTGTTGTGTTTATGTTGTGCTACGGTGCGGATGTTCTCCCGTGTATATATATAAATATATATATATATATATATATATATATATATATATATATATATATATATATATATATATGTATGTATATATATATATATATATATATATATATATATATATATGTATGTATATATATATATATATATATATATATGTATGTGTGGGAAAAAAAATCACAAGACTATTTCATCTCTACAGGCCTGTTTCATGAGGGGGGGTACCCTCAATCGTCAGGAGATTTTAATGGGAGCATTCACATACCATGGTTTATATAGGGCACAGAGTGGGTGGGTACAGGCTGGCCTAGGGGCGTGGTGATTGGCTCATGTGTTACCTAGGAGGTGTTTCCGTCTATGGCGGCATGTTGTTACAATTTCGCTGCGCTTGTTGAGGGATGACAGGTCTGGACGGTAAATAATAAACAGCTTCTCTTTCAAGCATAGGTTGCATCTTTTATTACCACTATTGTAAGGTGTGCTGGATGCAAGAATTTGCCATGTTATTGAATATTCAACATTATTGTCTTTGAGGTCCCAAATGTGTTTGCTGAGTTCTGTGGTATTTCGCAGGTTTTTGTTCCTGAAAGAAGCCTTGTGATTGTTCCATCTGGTTTTGAATTCTCCCTCGGTTAATCCTACATATGTGTCGGATGTGTTAATGTCCTTGCGTATTACCTTAGATTGGTAGACAACTGATGTTTGTAAGCACCCCCCGTTGAGAGGGCAATCAGGTTTCTTTCGACAGTTACATGCTTTGTTGGTTTTGGAGTCGCTCTGACTGGGGGTCGACGGCTCATTTGCAATTGTTTTGTTGTGGTTTGAGATGATTTGTCGTATATTGTTCATGCAGCTGTAGCTCAATTTAATGTTGTTCTTGTTGAATACTTTTCTTAGGTTGTTGTCTTTGGGAAAGTGTTTGTCAATCAGATTGAGGAATTTGTGTCCAATGTTCGTTGAGACGTTTTTGCTGTATGGGGGGTTGTACCAGATGATGTCGTTTTATATATATATATATATATATATATATATATATATATATATATATATATATATATAATATAAATATTATTTTTTTTATCGCTGCTTTTACTGAATATGCACAATCACTGTTTTATTAGTGTGTGATAATGCCTTTTATACTGTGTTTTGTTTGTTTTATGTTTTGTATGTGAGTGTATGTTTACTTGGATGTTGGAGTCTGCAATAACGGAAAAAACGCCTCAAGGCATGGCTTTACAAAAAAATACGACGAAGAAACGGCAATATGCAATTATTGCCAGGCTTCGCTCTCATGTAAGGGGAGCAGTATGTTGAAACATGTTCAGGCCGCACATAACCTGAATGTCGAGAACCGTGTCGTGTCAATATTTATTTATTTTTATTTTATTTTTTTAGGGGGGTAACAACAGTCAATATTTATTTATGTATTTTATTTTATTTTTTTCTTGTAAAATAAAAGTGAACTTTTTTTCAACCAAATATTGTGTGTTTTTTTCCATATGCAACAACCTATCTGGATTCGATAAGAGAATCGATAAGGAATCGGTTTAATAAGAGGATTCAATAATGGGCTCAAACTCGATAATTTCTTATCAAACATCATCCCTCGTTATCATGCTGTCAAACATTGTGCATAGTAAACTACATCCACCCATCCATCCATTTTCTACCGCTTATTCCCTTCGGGGTCGTACCCCGGACAAGTCGCCACCTCATCTACAGTAATCCCTTATTCATTGCTGTTTATTGGTTGTTGATAGAGTTGTCCGATAATGGCTTTTTTGCCGATATCCGATTTTCCGATATTGTCCAACTCTTAATAACCGATTCCGATATCAACCGATACCGATAAATACAGTCGTGGAATTAACACATTATTATGCCTAATTTTTTTTGTGATGCCACGCTTGATGCATTAAACAATGTAACAAGGTTTTCCAAAATAAATCAACTCAAGTTATGGACTGCACTGCCATATCTATTGTTGAAGTCACAAAGTGCATTCTTTTTTTTAAAACATGCCTCAAAACAGCAGCTTGGAATATGGGACATGAGGAGGTTGAGGTGGGGTTTGGGGGGGGGGGGGGGGGCGATGTTGAGTTAGTGCTGCAAGTATGTAAATGTAAACGATTCCGATCTAACAAAGGTCTTAACTCATTCTCCTTCTATGCCACATCAATATGGAATGCAAAAGAAAGTGCATCTCTATCCTCCTTCAAAATCGCACTAAAAGAAACTAAAAGTTTCAATCAATCAAAACAAAGAGGTTCTGGGTATTTGTTCTATTGTGTTTATGTTGTGTTACGGTGTGCATTTTCTCCCGTATATATATATATATATATATATATATATATGTATATATATGTATATATATATATATCTTGATAAGGTTATCCAAAAAATAGTGCTCGATACCGTAGTAGAGCGCAATATATGTATGTGTGGGAAAAAAATCACAAGACTATTTCATTTCTACAGGCCTGTTTCATGAGGGGGGGTACCCTCAATCGTCAGGAGATTTTAATGGGAGCATTCGCATACCATGGTTTATATAGGGCACAGAGTGGGTGGGTACAGGCTGGCCTAGGGGCGTGGTGATTGGCTCATGTGTTACCTAGGAGGTGTTTCCGTCTATGGCGGCATGTTGTTACAATTTCGCTGCGCTTGTTGAGGGATGACAGGTCTGGACGGTAAATAATAAACAGCTTCTCTTTCAAGCATAGGTTGCATCTTTTATTACCACTATTGTAAGGTGTGCTGGATGCAAGAATTTGCCATGTTATTGAATATTCAACATTATTGTCTTTGAGGTCCCAAATGTGTTTGCTGAGTTCTGTGGTATTTCGCAGGTTTTTGTTCCTGAAAGAAGCCTTGTGATTGTTCCATCTGGTTTTGAATTCACCCTCGGTTAATCCTACATATGTGTCGGATGTGTTAATGTCCTTGCGTATTACCTTAGATTGGTAGACAACTGATGTTTGTAAGCACCCCCCGTTGAGGGGGCATTCAGGTTTCTTTCGACAGTTACATGCTTTGTTGGTTTTGGAGTCGCTCTGACTGGGGGTCGACGGCTCATTTGCAATTGTTTTGTTGTGGTTTGAGATGATTTGTCGTATATTGTTCATGCAGCTGTAGCTCAATTTAATGTTGTTCTTGTTGAATACTTTTCTTAGGTTGTTGTCTTTGGGAAAGTGTTTGTCAATCAGATTGAGGAATTTGTGTCCAATATATATATATATATATATATATATATATATATATATATATATATATATATATATATATATATATATATATATATATATATATATATTATTTTTTATTTTATTTATCTTTTTATTGCTGCTTTTACTGATTATGCGCAATCACTGTTTTATTAGTGTGTGATAATGCCTTTTATACTGTGTTTTGTTTGTTTTATGTATTGTATGTGAGTGTATGTTTACTTGGACGTTGGAGTCTGCAATAAAGCTTGATTGATTGCAGCACAAACAAACACGATTGGTGCAGGTTTAAGGAGATTTTCATAAGGTGTGCTGAGGAGGGGGTGGACGACATCACCAGTCAGAAAATGTATTTTACAATCACTTAGAAACCGTAAAGGCACAAAAGAAAATTTTGCAGCAATAAGATAGGGGAGATTTGGACAAGGTGGGGGGGTCTAACTTCACACAATGAAAGCTAATAGCATCACATGTAGATGAAAATTAAAGGCAAAACTAAATTTTTTGTAAAATTCCATGAAAGAGCGGACTTTGTCCTACCTCAAAGTCGTTGGCTTTGTTGTAGTGCATGTTGAGCGCGCGGAAAAGCTCTGCATCGCGGCCCACCGTCAGCTCCTCCACGGCCGTCACGCCCTCGTTGATGGCCTGCCGGGCAAACTTCTCCATCTGGATGTAGTAGAACTCCCGGAAATTGCTGAACCACTTGATCAGCTGGGAGGTGATGCAGCGGTTAAACTGCAAGAGTGGGGACGAGAGGTAGAAAAAGGTCAGCGCGGGTCACTCGGGGAGAGGACGGAACAGCCTGAGAAAGCAATGATGAAGTTATCGTGTAGAAAATAAACTATTTGTTTGTATGTTTATATTGTAAGAAACCACACGGCTGGCCCAGTGAAAGTGTGTGTTTGTGTGTGTGCGGCGAGGCAGAAAAATAAGCTTTGACACAGAGATTATCTCGGTATTGTTGTAAGAAATTGTCGGCCTGTTCAGGATTAGGAGGGTTTCAAAGGGGGCGGGGGTCCGGGGAATGGTCGGGAGGTGCGTCGTCGCAAACGATGGCGGAAATTAAAAGAATACAGCAGGGGAGGGGGAATTAATAATGTCATCGATTGTTGATTATGTAAGTTTATCTCATTATCAAAACCATGGTTTTATGCCGTGATGGACGGCTGGCAGCGCTTCATAGCAGCAGTCGACCTCCAGGGCCCCAGCTCCCCGCCCCTCTGTTGCAAGTTGTCGTGATTAAATGTAACGTGTTTATGTGTGCATTGCATGGTTTTTTCCCACTCCAGACTAGGCCCCCTTAGGAGCCCAGTCTAGATCGTATTTTTTTACTCATCTTCTTCCCCAGCGTTTGACCTTTTTCTTATCTTTTACGGGACGCCTTATGGCGACCCATCAGCGTTCCTGTTCTGTAACCTTGAACACTGTTTGTTTGTCTAATCTTGAACGGGTTTGTGCTGAAAACATAGTTTCGTTGTACTGGTGCAATGACAATAAAGTCCTATCCTATCCTATCCTATGTTTGTATAAACGTTTGCATGTGTTTCTCAAAAGATACGCTGCCTGGCCAAAACAACCACCCTAATATAGCATTGGACCGCCTCGAGCTTTGATTACAGCATTCACTGTGCCATCATTTCTACACACCTATACCTGTCAACTTTTGCATTGAAAATGAAGGACAATAAAGTAAGAGGAGGGAGAATAAGAAATTAATCAAGTCTTTTTCACCAGTTTTTTTTGAGGTAGTGTTGTCATTCTTGCCAACCCTCCGGAATTTTCCGGGAGACTCCCGAATTTCAGTGCCTCTCCCGAAAATCTCCCGGGACAACCATTCTCCCGAATTTCTCCCGATTTCCAGCCGGACTTAAGGTCCGTGCGGACCTGAGTGAGGACAGCCTGTCGTCACGTCCGCTTTTCCTTCATATAAACAGCGTGCCGGCCCAGTCACGTTATAACATCTACGGCTTTTGGAGAGTGCACAACTGCACACACAACAAGACGGAGACGGAGACCGAAGAAGAGGCAGTCATGGCGACGACGAGTGACAGAGAATAGAACGAGGATGGACAATTCAACCCTAAACTCACTCCTTTCCTGCAAATTAAATTTCACAGATGCTGCCATACCTATGCTCCTTCAAATGCTGTGCTGCTGGCTGCAAAGCATTGCACTTTCAAATACAACAATGAGTAGAGGAGTGTTATCGGTGTTTATATGTGTAAATAAATGAACACTGAAATTCAAGTATTTATTTTATTTATATAATAATATAATAATATATATATATATATATATATATATGTATATATATATATATATATATATATATGTAATAAAATACACATATATATATATATATATATATATATATATGTAATAAAATACACACATATATATATATATATATATAAATATATATATATATATATATATATATATATATATATATGTAATAAAATACACACATATATATATATATATATAAATATATATATATATATATATATATATATATATATGTAATAAAATACACATATATATATATATATATATATATATATATATATATATATATATATATATATATATACATATATATATATATAAAAATATATATATATATATATATATATATATATATATATATATATATATATACATATACATATATATATATAAACACTTATTTGGAACATCCCACAGGTGAATAGGCTAATTGGGAACAGGTGGGTGCCATGCTTGTGTATAAAAGCAGCTTCCATGAAATGCTCAGTCATTCACAAACAAGGATAGGGCGAGGGTCACCACTTTGTGAACAAATGCGTGAGAAAATTGTCCAACAGTTTAAGAACAACATTTCTCAACGAGATTTTGCAAGAAATTTAGGGATTTCACCATCTACGGTCCGTAATATCATCAAAATGTTCGGAGAATCTGGAGAAATCACTGCACCTAAGCGATGATATAACGGACCTTCGATCCCTCAGGCGGTACTGTATCAAAAAGTGACATCAGTGTGTAAAGGATATCACCACATGGGCTCAGGAACACTTCAGAAAACCACTGTCAGTAACAACAGTTTGTCGCTACATCTGTAAGTGCAAGTTAACACTCTACTATGCAAAGCGAAAGCCATTTATCAACAACACCCAGAAACGCCTTTGGCTTTGATGGGCCCGAGCTCATCTAAGATGGACCGATGCAAAGTGTAAAGGTGTTCTGTGGTCTGACGAGACCACGTTTCAAATTGTTTTTGGAAACTGTGGACTTCATGTCCTCCGGAACAAAGAGGAAAATAACCATTATAGGCGCAAAGTTCAAAAGCCAGCATACAGTGGGGCAAAAAAGTATTTAGTCAGTCACCGATTGTGCAAGTTCTCCCACTTAAAATGATGACAGAGGTCTGTAATTTTCATCATAGGTACACTTCAACTGTGAGAGACAGAATGTGAAAAAAAATCCAGGAATTCACATTGTAGGAATTTTAAATAATTTATTTGTAAATTATGGTGGAAAATAAGTATTTGGTCACTTCAAACAAGGAAGATCTCTGGCTCTCACAGACCTGTAACTTCTTCTTTAAGAAGCTCTTCTGTCCTCCACTCGTTACCTGTATTAATGGCACCTGTTTGAACAGGTTATCTGTATAAAAGACACCTGTCCACAGCCTCAAACAGTCAGACTCCAAACTGCACTATGGCCAAGACCAAAGAGCTGTCGAAGGACACCAGGAAAAGAATTGTAGACCTGCACCAGACTGTGAAGAGTGAATCTACAATAGGCAAGCAGCTTGGTGTGAAAAAATCAACTGTGGGAGCAATTATCAGAAAATGGAAGACATACAAGACCACTGATAATCTCCCTCGATCTGGGGCTCCACGCAAGATCTCATCCCGTGGGGTCAAAATGATCATGAGAACGGTGAGCAAAAATCCCAGAACCACACGGGGGGACCTGGTGAATGACCTGCAGAGAGCTGGGACCAAAGTACCAAAGGTTACCATCAGTAACACACTACACCGACAGGGAATCAAATCCTGCAGTGCCAGACGTGTCCCCCTGCTTAAGCCAGTGCATGTCCAGGCCCGTCTGAAGTTTGCCAGAGAGCACATGGATGATACAGCAGAGGATTGGGAGAATGTCATGTGGTCAGATGAAACCAAAATAGAACTTTTTGGTATAAACTCAACTCGTCACGTTTGGAGGAAGAAGAATACTGAGTTGCATCCCAAGAACACCATACATACTGTGAAGCATGGGGGTGGAAACATCATGCTTTGGGG
>NC_084570.2:2697500-2715000 GCF_033978685.3 Nerophis lumbriciformis | reverse complement strand
CAGATAGACAGGGCTTTGCTGTCCGTAACACACACACACACACACACACACACACGCACACACACATACCGCAAAATTAGCTAACGTTACGCTACTAGTAGTTGACTGGGAGGTGTTTATTATAATTTGGGGAGAGTCCGCTGCCTGATGATTACCTGCTAAACGCTAAGCACTGACTGCATGCGCTCTGAATACGCACTGCTGATTGGCTGTTACCGCTCTGTTTGTAACCAATCAGATGGTTGTGTGGGTGGGACAATGCTGGGTTCTGTGTAGCGTACTGACAGAAACAGAAGTAGGCGGCTACTTAATATGTCCGTGTGGAAACTCGTTCGGTACACCTCCGAACCGAACCAAAACCCCCGTACCGAAACCGTTCAATACAAATATACGTACCGTTACACCCATAGTATTCCATGATATTACAACTACAATCTCAGCACAGTCATGTTACCTAAATGTATTTGCCTAATATATGCCTAAAAACTCAATCTTGTTAACTTTAGTCCTGAAATGGGCCCATACAGTACAGGATGGAACAGTGTGTATTGTTGTGGTTGTTTTAAACATATTGTATGTGGTTGTATCCCTTGTGTGAATGCGTGGAGTGTGTGTGTGTGTGTGTGTGTGTGTGTTTATGGTTAATGGTCTATCGGTCTCGGTGGCACACACACACATGAGCAGCAGGTGAGCTTAGCAACCTTGTGTTTGCCTAGCAACCCGATGTCCTGGCGACCCTTGTTGCTATGGCAGCCATGGAGGATGTGGCACTGCCTCGAGGAAGTGGTCACGGCAGATATGAGCCACGGGGCAGCTGGTGTGTGTGTGTGTGTGTGTGTGTGTGTGTTCGTGTGTGTGTGTGTGTGTGTCATTTGAATGCGGCGTCCCGGATCCAGCCGTATGCTCCATTGCAACAAATCACATCGCAGCCTGTAAAACCAAAACAATCAGCACCTTTGTTTTAAAGCTGCCCGTTGTGTTGTTGTCATTTGTTGTCATGTGCCCCCCCCTCTCCACACCACCCACTACCCACTACCCACTACACTCCCTGTCACTTTCCCAGAGAGCCCTGGCCCACAAATAATAGACAAATTGTTTCTTTTTGTAAACTTTCGGATTATTCCATCGTTCAAAGTCCGAGCCGCTTCTAATTTTTAAGCAGTGAAAGTGAAAGTGTTGTGTATATGTGTTTTGAGTAGCAACAACCAAAATCAGTGTTCAAAAACGAGAAAAAAAAAATTAAAAAATTAGGGGTACCGTATTTTTCGGAGTATAAGTCGCTCTGGAGTATAAGTCGCACCGGCCGGAAATGCATAATAAAGAAGGAAACTATGAAAAAAACTGCGACTTATAGTCCGTAAAATACGGTATTTTATTTGAACTAAGCAAAGTTATCTGCCAATAGAACAAGAAAATTCGGTTTGTCAAGAATTTCCAAAACAAGTCAAATTAGCTAATGTCAATGAACCCAAAAATACCTTAAAATAAGTATATTCTCACTAATAACAAGTGCAATTTTCTCGGTAGAAAAAAAAAAGAGACCTTTTTGCTCAATATGTTGAAAAGTGTTCTTAAATTAAATAAATGCCAGTGCCATTATCTTGACATAATGATATGCATACATCATGATCTTTTTTTTCATGCTTGAAATAAGAAATAATTACCATATTTTTCGGAGTATAAGTCGCTCCGGAGTATAAATCGCACCGGCCGGAAATGCATAATAAAGAAGGAAAAAAACATTTATAAGTCGCATTTTTTGGGGAAATGTATTTGATAAAAGCCAACACCAAGAATAGACATTTGAAAGGCAATTTAAAATAAATAAAGAATAGTGAACAACAGGCTGAATAAGTGTACGTTATATGAGGCATAAATAACCAACTGGTATGTTAACGTAACATATTATGGTAAGAGTCATTCAAATAACTATAACATATAGAACATGCTATACGTTTACCAAACAATCTGTCACTCCTCATCGCTAAATCCCATGAAATCGTATACGTCTAGTCTCTTACGTGAATGAGCTAAATAATATTCTTTGATATTTTACGGTAATGTGTTAATAATTTCACACATAAGTCGCTCCTGAGTATAAGTCGCACCCCCGGCCAAACTATGAAAAAAACTGCGACTTATAGTCCGAAAAATACGGTATTTTATTTGAACTAAGCAAAGTTATCTGCCGATAGAACAAGAAAATTCGGCTTGTCAAGATTTTCTAAAACAAGTAAAAATTAGCTAACCTCAATCAACCCAAAAATACCTTAAAATAAATATATTCTCACTATTAACAAGTGCACTTTTCTTGGTAGAAAAAAAAAGAGATATTTTTGGTCAATATGTTGAAAAACATTCTTAAATTAAATAAATGCTAGTGCCATTATCTTGACATAATGATATGCATACATCATGATCTTTTTTTTCATGCTTGAAATAAGAAAAAATTACCATATTTTTCGGAGTATAAGTCGCTCTGGAGTATAAGTCGCACCGGCCGGAAATGCATAATAAAGAAGGAAACTATGAAAAAAACTGCGACTTATAGTCCGTAAAACACGGTATTTTATTTGAACTAAGCAAAGTTATCTGCCAATAGAACAAGAAAATTCGGCTTGTCAAGAATTTCCAAAACAAGTCAAATTAGCTAACGTCAATGAACCCAAAAATACCTTAAAATAAGTATATTCTCACTAATAACAAGTGCAATTTTCTCGGTAGAAAAAAAAAAGAGACCTTTTTGCTCAATATGTTGAAAAGTATTCTTAAATTAAATAAATGCCAGTGCCATTATCTTGACATAATGATATGCATACATCATGATCTTTTTTTTCATGCTTGAAATAAGAAATAATTACCATATTTTTCGGAGTATAAGTCGCTCCGGAGTATAAGTCGCACCGGCCGGAAATGCATAATAAAGAAGGAAAAAAACATTTATAAGTCGCACTGGAGTATAAGTCGCATTTTTTGGGGGAAATGTATTTGATAAAAGCCAACACCAAGAATAGACATTTGAAAGGCAATTTAAAATAAATAAAGAATAGTGAACAACAGGCTGAATAAGTGTACGTTATATGAGGCATAAATAACCAACTGGTATGTTAACGTAACATATTATGGTAAGAGTCATTCAAATAACTATAACATATAGAACATGCTATACGTTTACCAAACAATCTGTCACTCCTAATCGCTAAATCCCATGAAATCTTATACGTCTAGTCTCTTACGTGAATGAGATCAATAATTTGATAATTTATGCTAATGTGTTAATCATTTCACACATAAGTCGCTCCTGAGTATAAGTCGCACCCCCGGCCAAACTATGAAAAAAACTGCGACTTATAGTCCGAAAAATACGGTATTTTATTGGAACTAAGCAAAGTTATCTGCCGATAGAACAAGAAAATTCGGCTTGTCAAGACTTTCCAAAACAAGTCAAATTAGCTAACCTCAATCAACCCAAAAATACCTTAAAATAAGTATATTCTCACTATTAACAAGTGCACTTTTCTTGGTAGAAAAAAAAAGAGATATTTTTGGTCAATATGTTGAAAAACATTCTTAAATTAAATAAATGCTAGTGCCATTATCTTGACATAATGATATGCATACATCATGATCTTTTTTTTCATGCTTGAAATAAGAAATGATTACCATATTTTTCGGAGTATAAGTCGCTCCGGAGTATAAGTCGCACCGGCCGGAAATGCATAATAAAGAAGGGAAAAAACATATATAAGTCGCACTGGAGTATAAGTCGCAATTTTTGGGGAAATTTATTTGATAAAAGCCAACACCAAGAATAGACATTTGAAAGGCAATTTAAAATAAATAAAGAATAGTGAACAACAGGCTGAATAAGTGTACGTTATATGAGGCATAAATAACCAACTGGTATGTTAACGTAACATATTATGGGAAGAGTCATTCAAATAACTATAACATATAGAACATGCTATACGTTTACCAAACAATCTGTCACTCCTAATCGCTAAATCCCATGAAATCTTATACGTCTAGTCTCTTACGTGAATGAGCTAAATAATATTATTTGATATTTTACGGTAATGTGTTAATAATTTCACACATAAGTCGCTCCTGAGTATAAGTCGCACCCCCGGCCAAACTATGAAAAAAACTGCCACTTATAGTCCGAAAAATACGGTATTTTATTGGAACTAAGCAAAGTTATCTGCCGATAGAACAAGAAAATTCGGCTTGTCAAGATTTTCTAAAACAAGTAAAAATTAGCTATCCTCAATCAACTCAAAAATACCTTAAAATAAGTATATTCTCACTATTAACAAGTGCACTTTTCTTGGTAGAAAAAAAAAGAGACATTTTTGGTCAATATGTTAAAAAACATTCTTAAATTAAATAAATGCTAGTGCCATTATCTTGACATAATGATATGCATACATCATGATCTTTTTTTTCATGCTTGAAATAAGAAATGATTACCATATTTTTCGGAGTATAAGTCGCTCTGGAGTATAAGTCGCACCGGCCTATATGCATAATAAAGAAGGAAACTATGAAAAAAACTGTGACTTATAGTCCGTAAAATACGGTATTTTATTTGAACTAAGCAAAGTTATCTGCCAATAGAACAAGAAAATTCGGCTTGTCAAGAATTTCCAAAACAAGTCAAATTAGCTAACCTCAATGAACCCAAAAATACCTTAAAATAAGTATATTCTCACTAATAACAAGTGCAATTTTCTCGGTAAAAAAAAAAGAGACCTTTTTGCTCAATATGTTGAAAAGTATTCTTAAATTAAATAAATGCCAGTGCCATTATCTTGACATAATGATATGCATACATCATGATCTTTTTTTTCATGCTTGAAATAAGAAATAATTACCATATTTTTCGGAGTATAAGTCGCTCCGGAGTATAAGTCGCACCGGCCTATATGCATAATAAAGAAGGAAACTATGAAAAAAACTGCGACTTATAGTCCGTAAAATACGGTATTTTATTTGAACTAAGCAAAGTTATCTGCCAATAGAACAAGAAAATTCGGCTTGTCAAAAATTTCCAAAACAAGTCAAATTAGCTAACGTCAATGAACCCAAAAATACCTTAAAATAAGTATATTCTCACTAATAACAAGTGCAATTTTCTCGGTAAAAAAAAAGAGACCTTTTTGCTCAATATGTTGAAAAATGTTCTTAAATTAAATAAATGCTAGTGCCATTATCTTGACATAATGATATGCATACATCATGATCTTTTTTTTCATGCTTGAAATAAGAAATAATTACCATATTTTTCGGAGTATAAGTCGCTCCGGAGTATAAGTCGCACCGGCCTATATGCATAATAAAGAAGGAAACTATGAAAAAAACTGCGACTTATAGTCCGTAAAATACGGTATTTTATTTGAACTAAGCAAAGTTATCTGCCAATAGAACAAGAAAATTCGGCTTGTCAAGAATTTCCAAAACAAGTCAAATTAGCTAACGTCAATGAACCCAAAAATACCTTAAAATAGGTATATACTCACTAATAACAAGTGCAATTTTCTCGGTAAAAAAAAAAAGAGACCTTTTTGCTCAATATGTTGAAAAATGTTCTTAAATTAAATAAATGCCAGTGCCATTATCTTGACATAATGATATGCATACATCATGATCTTTTTTTTCCATGCTTGAAATAAGAAATGATTACTTTAAAAAAGTAGTTTTATACTTGTGAGTGTTGATGACACAGCTTTGCAACAGTTGATATTCTAGTTTCAAGCATGTTTTACTCAATATAGGTCATCAAATCTCAGCAACAAGCTGTAATATCTTACTGAGATCATTTAGGACCAAAACACTTAAAGGGGAACATTATCACCAGACCTATGTAAGCGTCAATATATACCTTGATGTTGCAGAAAAAAGACCATATATTTTTTTAACCGATTTCCGAACTCTAAATGGGTGAATTTTGGCAAATGAAACGCCTTTCTATTATTCGCTCTCGGAGTGATGACGCCACGTTGTGACGTCACATCGGGAAGCAATCCGCCATTTTCTCAAACACCGAGTCAAATCAGCTCTGTTATTTTCCGTTTTTTCGACTGTTTTCTGTACCTTGGAGACATCATGCCTCGTCGGTGTGTTGTCGGAGGGTGTAACAACACGAACAGGGACGGATTCAAGTTGCACCAGTGGCCCAAAGATGCGAAAGTGGCAAGAAATTGGACGTTTGTTCCGCACACTTTGCCGACGAAAGCTATGCTACGACAGAGATGGCAAGAATGTGTGGATATCCTGCGACACTCAAAGCAGATGCATTTCCAACGATAAAGTCAAAGAAATCTGCCGCCAGACCCCCATTGAATCTGCCGAAGTGTGTGAGCAATTCAGGGACAAAGGCCCTCGGTAGCAGGCAAGCAATGGCGACAGTTGGTTCCCGCAGACGAGCGAGCTAAACCCCCTGGATGTCTTGGCTCACACCGTCCCGAAGATGATCAAGAGAAGAATATCGACCCTAGCTTCCCTGGCCTGCTGACATGAGGGTATGTCTACAGAATATATTAATTGATGAAAATTGGGCTGTCTGCACTCTCAAAGTGCATGTTGTTGCCAAATGTATTTCATATGCTGTAAACCTAGTTCATAGTTGTTAGTTTCCTTTAATGCCAAACAAACATACCAATCGTCGATCGCCGAATTCGTCCTGGCTTTCTCCCGTGTCGCTGGCTGTCGTGTCGTTTTCGTCGGTTTCGCTTGCATACGGTTCAAACCGATATGGCTCAATAGCTTCAGTTTCTTCTTCAATTTGGTTTTCGCTACCTGCCTCCACACTACAACCATCCGTTTCAATACATGCGTAATCTGTTGAATCGCTTAAGCCGCTGAAATCCGAGTCTGAATCCGAGCTAATGTCGCTATAGCTTGCTGTTCTTTCCGCCATGTTTGTTTGTGTTGGCATCACTATGTGACGTCACAGGAAAATGGACGGGTGGTTAAAATCAGGCACTTTGAAGCTTTTTTTAGGGATATTGCATGATGGGTAAAATTTTGAAAAAAAACTTTGAAAAATAAAATAAGCCACTGGGAACTGATTTTTAATGGTTTTAACCCTTCTGGAATTGTGATAATGTTCCCCCACCTACTCAGTGGCCTAGTGGTTAGAGTGTCCGCCCTGAGATCGGTAGGTTGTGAGTTCAAACCCCGGCCGAGTCATACCAAAGACTATAAAAATGGAACCCATTACCTCCCTGCTTGGCACTCAGCATCAAGGGTTGGAATTGGGGGTTAAATCACCAAAATGATTCCCGGGCGCGGCCACCGCTGCTGCCCACTGCTCCCCTCACCTCCCAGGGGGTGATCAAGGGTGATGGGTCAAATGCAGAGAATAATCTCGCCACACCTAGTGTGTGTGTGACAATCATTGGTACTTTAACTTTAACTTTAACTTTAAAACAAGTCAAACACTAACATACAATCTGCTTAGTGAGAAGAATTATCTTATCAGACAGAAAATAAGCAAATATCACCCTTATTTGAGATATTTCATCTTACTTAGATTTCAGTTTTTGCAGTGTGAAACATTATGATGCTACAAACCCCCCCCTCCCGGACCCCCCATACCATCATGCACCCACAACTGCCCACTGCAGGCTGATTAAGGCCAGAAATTCTAATTATGCTCCAAAGATGTGACAGACTGGAGCACCCATCTGCGACACACATCCGTTCACGCACAATAAACACACACAAGCAACAAAACACATGATGGAATAATTCAGCATCATGTACCCCACAAACCTCACAGAAGCCTATCTTTTTTTATGAGCGACTGTTTTTGTTTGGGTGAAAACTCTTACATTGAAAAAGCAAGAAAGGCACGAGACCTCACCTTGACGTCGGAGAAGAACATTTTGAGCATGTTGGAGGAGGGGTAGCGAGTGTAGAAGAACATGAGCTTGGCCTTCTTCAGGTGGTTGGGTGACAAACCCTCTTGGATCTGGAGAGAGACGGTTAAGGCGCCAACATGTACGACAACAACACATAACTATAGGGTTCATTGGGTCACAGCAAACATAGCTAGAATCATTATCATAATAATTATTACAGTATACTTATTTATAAGCAGGATTAAAACAATAATACAGGACTTATTTAGTGCAGGTAAAAAAAAAAAAGAGATGATAGTAAAAACGGTATACCTCAGATTTCATAGGATTCGGTTTTGTACGTTTCAGTTCCCGACAAAAATGTTTGACGGTTTTTGTATACTGTCTCGTTTATCATATACAGGTAAAAGCCAGTAAATTAGAATATTTTGAAAAACTTGATTTATTTCAGTAATTGCATTCAAAAGGTGTAACTTGTACATTATATTTATTCATTGCACACAGACTGATGCATTCAAATGTTTATTTCATTTAATTTTGATGATTTGAAGTGGCAACAAATGAAAATCCAAAATTCCCTGTGTCACAAAATTAGAATATTACTTAAGGCTAATACAAAAAAGGGATTTTTAGAAATGTTGGCCAACTGAAAAGTATGAAAATGAAAAATATGAGCATGTACAATACTCAATACTTGGTTGGAGCTCCTTTTGCCTCAATTACTGCGTTAATGCGGCGTGGCATGGAGTCGATGAGTTTCTGGCACTGCTCAGGTGTTATGAGAGCCCAGGTTGCTCTGATAGTGGCCTTCAACTCTTCTGCGTTTTTGGGTCTGGCATTCTGCATCTTCCTTTTCACAATACCCCACAGATTTTCTATGGGGCTAAGGTCAGGGGAGTTGGCGGGCCAATTTAGAACAGAAATACCATGGTCCGTAAACCAGGCACGGGTAGATTTTGCGCTGTGTGCAGGCGCCAAGTCCTACTTACTGGTAGACGGCTGCGTTGACCCTGGATCTCAGGAAACAGAGTGGACCGACACCAGCAGATGACATGGCACCCCAAACCATCACCCAACCATGCAAATTTTGCATTTCCTTTGGAAATCGAGGTCCCAGAGTCTGGAGGAAGACAGGAGAGGCACAGGATCCACGTTGCCTGAAGTCTAGTGTAAAGTTTCCACCATCAGTGATGGTTTGGGGTGCCATGTCATCTGCTGGTGTCGGTCCACTCTGTTTCCTGAGATCCAGGGTCAACGCAGCCGTCTATCAGCAAGTTTTAGAGCACTTCATGCTTCCTGCTGCTGACCTGCTCTATGGAGATGGAGATTTCAAGTTCCAACAGGACTTGGCGCCTGCACACAGCGCAAAATCTACCCGTGCCTGGTTTACGGACCATGGTATTTCTGTTCTAAATTGGCCCGCCAACTCCCCTGACCTTAGCCCCATAGAAAATCTGTGGGGTATTGTGAAAAGGAAGATGCGGAATGCCAGACCCAAAAACGCAGAAGAGTTGAAGGCCACTATCAGAGCAACCTGGGCTCTCATAACACCTGAGCAGTGCCAGAAACTCATCGACTCCATGCCACGCCGCATTAACGCAGTAATTGAGGCAAAAGGAGCTCCAACCAAGTATTGAGTATTGTACATGCTCATATTTTTCATTTTCATACTTTTCAGTTGGCCAACATTTCTAAAAATCCCTTTTTTGTATTAGCCTTAAGTAATATTCTAATTTTGTGACACACGGAATTTTGGATTTTCATTTGTTGCCACTTTAAATCATCAAAATTAAATGAAATAAACATTTGAATGCATCAGTCTGTGTGCAATGAATAAATATAATGTACAAGTTACACCTTTTGAATGCAATTACTGAAATAAATCAAGTTTTTCAAAATATTCTAATTTACTGGCTTTTACCTGTATATATATATCAGATGATTAATCACAAAAAATCTGTCGCATTAATCGTGAACAGACCGTTTGACCGTACGTGTTATTTTACCTTAACCGCTACACAGTCAGTGGTCAGATCAATACAAAGTAAAAGCCTGAAAGAACTTTAGATAAAACTAATACCAAGTCGTGTGCAAAGAAATGGCATGCATTCATGTAAAAAAAAAAAAATTGTTAACACATTCCTGGATGACATTGTGACAATAATGTTGCGTTTGTGTACAAATATTGTGGTCTTTTCTGGAGCAAATTTTAATCATGCAAGCGAGTAATCACGTGTGATTAATCCTAATTAATCCAAATTCCAAAATGTGATTATATGAATTTGAAAAATATATAATTTAACAGCCCTATCGATCTATCCATTTATATATATATATATATATATATATATATATATATATATATATAGATATATATATATATATATATATATATATATATATATATATATTAGATGGTAACACTTTATTTTAAGGTACAGCTATTCACCATTAAATAGATGCTTATTAACATGCAAATTAGTAATATATTGGCGCTTAATTAGTCATTATTAAGTACTTATTAATGCCTTATTCTGCATGGCCTTATTATATAAGCAGTAAGCCAATAACTAAGTTTTCCCTAATCATAACCCTAACCCTAACCCTAACCCTGACCCCAACCCCAACCTTTGTTAATAAGCAATTAATGAATGGAGTTTATGTTCCCCATACTAAAGTGTTACCACATACTGTATATATATATATATATATATATATATATATATATATATATATATATATATTATTATTATTATTTATATATATATATATATATATATATATATATATATATATATATATATATATATATATATATATATATATATATATATATATATATATTATTATAATTTTTTTGATATATTTATATATATATATATATATATATATATATATATATATATAAATATATATATATATATATAGATGTTAGGTCAGGAAAAAACACAGAAGCTATATCATCCCGACAAGGCTGTTTCACAAGTTTCCCTGCTTGTATAAAATCCCCTGACGAGCAGGGAAACCTGCGAAACAGGCTTGTAGGGATGATATAGCCTCTGTGTTTTTTCCTGATCTAACATATATTCCGTTATAGAATAGAATAGAATAGAATAGTTATATATATATATTTTTATATATATATATATATATATATATATATATATATATATATATATATATATATATATATATATATATATATATATATATATATATATATATATATATAAATTTATATATGTAAGGGATGTCAAAGTTAACGCTTTACCTCGGTTAAAATTTCAATCACTTAATCAATTTAATCAGATTATAAACACCTGTGCATTTTGATAGTAAATTACTTATTAACTAGAAGAGGCAATTCCTGAAAAAATAGCGTGTGAATGCTCCAATGCTGTAATTGAAGTGAAATGCTGACAGAATGTAGTATGAATGTAAGAATAGTTTCAATGTTGGAATGGTTTCAATGTTGAAGAGCTGACGCTGAACTGAAATGCTAATGGATATGTAGGATGAATGTAGAAATGGTTCGAATGTTGAATTTGTTTAAACGCTGAAATGGTTTGAATGTTGGAATGGTTTGAATGTTGAAGAGTTTGAATTTCCAGGAAAACGGGAATTTGGTTTGGAACTTGGCAAAGTGTTAGTTTGAATGAGTGGAATGTGTTGATGTTGGAATGGTTTGAATAGGTTGAAAAATGTGGGAATTATGCAACTTGGAAAAATGTCCCAATCATTTCAATGGGAACTTCCTGGAAATTTGGGAATTTGGGGAAAAACTAATACGTTTTAAAAACTTATTAGGACCATGAATGATCTAAATGAGCTGGAATTGTTTAAATCGGTCAAGAAATGTTGAATTACTAACAGTTTTTAATTGACAAATTCCTGGAATTTCGAGAAAACCGGGATTTGTTCTAGTTCTTTAAAAAACTTGTTTTTTGTCCTGACTAAGACAAATATTTTGACAGTGGAACAGTATAAACGGGTTGAAAAGTGTGGGAGGAGTAGTCACCAGAAAAACGGGAAAACCAGGAATTCTGGAAAATCCTGGAATTTTTTTTACTTGGAAAAATGGTAGTTTGAATTTCCCAAATGGTGGAATGTGTTGAAGGGGGGAATGGTTTGAATTGTTTGAAAAATTTGGAAAATGGCGACCGTTTTAAAAGTGGCCAATTCATTTTGAATGGGAAAAATGTCCGGGAAAACCTGGAATTTGGGGAATTTTTGGACTTATTCAAGCTAAAGCCCGTGATTACCGAATAGGCTGAACAGTTTCAAGTTGAAATGGTTTGAATCGGGTGAAAAATGCGGAAGGTAGAGGGCCGCCAATATCTGGAGAAGAAGAAGAAAAACCATATGTGTGCTTTGGAGCATTCACACGATTATTAATCGAATGAGTTAAAGCGTTGACTTTGACATCCCATTTTCTTTTTGCATGTTTGTGCGTCTAGAACGGTTTTACATTATTTCTCATAGGTAAATTGCTCGTATCGTTTGATTCAGTTTTCGTTGGACCTTTTGTAACAGCGTATGACTTTTATACCACTTGAATGGTTTCTTTTTATGTGTATTTAATTGAAAAATGACACATATGCTGCAGACACATTATTGACTATTGTTGGTTCAACTAAGATACTTTGTTTGCTTTACTGACAGTGTGCAGCTTTGGATCACATTCCGCAGTCGTGTGCGCTTCGTTGTGTCTAAAGAAGTAAAATAATAGAATTTGGTTGCCGTGTGTGTGTGTGTGTGTGTGTGTGTGTGTGTTTGTTTACTTGTGTGTACATGCGTGCGTGAAACAACAGCTGTGCCCCACCACTCTGCCATTTTGCCACCACATTAACAGCCCTGTAATCTATCAGTGAAGATGAGGCAATCAATGGCACCCCCTGCAAGGTCAATTAGCGTATACACACACACACACACACACACATTCACACACATACTCTTGTATTTGTTACCTTATCGAGACCTCCGAATAATGCCTACCTCTTTAGGACTACCCTTTCTAGATATATAAAGATTTGTATTTACAACATTAATAATAGATACATACTATGCCAATATAAAAAAAATCTTGTTATGAAAAAACAGTTGGAAATTCACAAGAAAAAGGTCACAATTCCACAAGAAAAATTTAGATTTTTGGCAGTATTATAATAAAAGTCGTCATTTTACTGAGCGCAAGTCAAAATTTGACAAGAAAAACTGAACATTTGTGCAATATTATGATAAAAGTTGGAATTGTACTCAATAACAGTCGCAATTTTACAAGAAAAGCTTACCATTTTGGCAATTTTTTTGAAAAGAGTCGTCATTTTACTCGACAGAAAGTCACAATTTTATAAGAAAACTTTAAAATGTTGGCAATATAATAATGTTCGGAATTTTACTTGACAAAATTATGACTTAAGTCATAATTTTACTCAAAAAATGTCACTGTTTTACAAGAACAACAAAAACATTGGCAATATTGTGATACAAATCAGAATTGTTTTCAACAAATGTCACCATTTTGCTTTAAAAAGTAATCATTTTAAATTAAAAAAGTAATAATTTTAAATAAAAAAAAATAATAATTTTAAATAAAAAAAAGTAATCATTTTAAATACAAAAAGTTATAATTTTAAATTAAAAAAGTTATAATTTTAAATAAAATAAATAATAATTTTACATAAGAGTAAAAAATTGAGTATTACAGAAACAGAAATAATATGAGAAATTGTGAGTAAAAGACTGCTTTTAGTTCCAAAAAATGTGTTTTGAATTTTTTGTTGGTAATTGGTTTTTAATCTTCATTATTTATTTCAAGTTATTACAGTATGTCACTATATACAGTAAAATATATATATATATTTTTTTAATTTTGGCCAAAGCGAGTGCACTTAAATTTCTTACACACACTTGTTATTTCATATGTTGACCAGAGGGGGAGCACTTTTAAAACCGACACACAGCCAACGTGAAAAATCCCTCCTTTTTTGGGACCACCCTAATTTTGATAGATTTCACCACCAGGGGTGCAAATGAGACATTCTCTATTAGATGCAATGGTTTTCCATATTGGGACCATGATTTATGTCCCAATATGGTCCTCATATGGAAGGTCCCTGTTGATGTCTCAAGAAGGGTAGAAATACAAGAACACACACACACACACACAGACACTCTTGTATTTGTTAACTTCTCGAGACCTCAGAATAATGCCCACCTCCTAAAGACCACCTTTTTTAGATATATAAAGATTTGTGTTTACAACATTATTAATATACACATACTATGCCAATATATAAAAAAAAATCTTGTTATGAAAAATTTGTTGGAATTTCACAAGAAAAAGGTCACAATTCCACAAGAAAAACTTAGAATTTTGGCAGTATTATAATAAAAGTTGTCATTTTACTCAGCGCAAGTCAAAATTTGACAAGAAAAACTGAACATTTGTGCAATATTATGATAAAAGTTGGAATTGTACTCAATAGCAGTCACAATTTTACAAGAAAAGCTTAACATTTTGGCAATTTTATGAAAAGAGTCGTCATTTTACTCGACAGAAGGTCACAATTTTATAAGAACACTTCAAAATGTTGGCAATATTATAATACTGTTCGGTAATTTTACTTGGCAAAATTATGACAAAAGTCATAATTTTACTCAAAAAATGTCACTGGTTTACAAGAACAAAAACATTGGCAATACTGTGATAAAAGTCAGAATTGTATATGACAAATGTCACCATTTTCCGTTAAAAAGTAATAATTTTACATTAAAAAAGTAATAATATTACATTAAAAAAAAGTAATAATTTTAAATAAAAAAAGTAATAATTTTAAATGAAATAAATAATAATTTTACATAAGAGAAAAAAATTTGGTATTACAGAAACTATTATAACTAAAAATAATTTGAGAAATTGTGAGAAAAAGACTGTTTTTATTTCCAAAAAATGTGTTTTGAATTTTTTGTTGGTAATTGGTTTTTAATTTTCATTATTTACTTCAAGTTATTACAGTATGTGACTATATACAGTAAAATATATATATATATATTTTAATTTTGGCCAAAGCAAGTGCACTTAATTTTTTTACACACACTTGTTATTTCATATGTTGACCAGAGGGGGAGCACTTTTAAAACCGACACACAGCCTTTTTTGGGACCACCCTAATTTTGATAGATTTCACCACCAGGGGTGCAAATGAGACATTCTCTATTAGATACAATGGTTTTCCATATTGGGACCATGATTTATGTCCCAATACGGTCCTCATATGGAAGGTACTTGTCCTTGTTGATGTCTCAAGAAGGGTAGAAATACAAGAACACACCCCCACACACACAGACACTCTTGTATTTGTTAACTTCTCGAGACCTCAGAATAATGCCCACCTCCTAAAGACCAGCTTTTTTAGATATATAAAGATTTGTGTTTACAACATTATTAATATACACATACTATGCCAATATAAAAAAAAATCTTGTTATGAAAAATGTGTTGGAATTTCACAAGAAAAAGGTCACAATTCCACAAGAAAAACTTAGAACTTTGGCAGTATTATGATAAAAGTTGTCATTTTACTCAGCGCAAGTCAAAATTTGACAAGAAAAACTGAACATTTGTGCAATATTATGATAAAAGTTGGAATTGTACTCAATAGCAGTCACCATTTTACAAGAAACGCTAAACATTTTGGCAATTTTATGAAAAGAGTCGTCATTTTACTCGACAGAAGGTCACAATTTTATAAGAACACTTCAAAATGTTGGCAATATTATAATACTGTTCGGTAATTTTACTTGGCAAAATTATGACAAAAGTCATAATTTTACTCAAGAAATGTCACTGGTTTACAAGAACAAAAACATTGGCAATACTGTGATAAAAGTCAGAATTGTATATGACAAATGTCACCATTTCCCGTTAAAAAGTAATAATTTTACATTAAAAAAGTAATAATATTACATTAAAAAAAAGTAATAATTTTTAATAAAAAAAGTAATAATTTTAAATGAAATAAATAATAATTTTACATAAGAGAAAAAATTTTGGTATTACAGAAACTATTATAACTAAAAATAATTTGAGAAATTGTGAGAAAAAGACTGTTTTTAGTTCCAAAAAATGTGTTTTGAATTTTTTGTTGGTAATTGGTTTTTAATCTTCATTATTTACTTCAAGTTATTACAGTATGTCACTATATACAGTAAAATATATATAATTTTTTTTAATTTTGGCCAAAGCGAGTGCACTTAATTTTTTTACACACACTTGTTATTTCATATGTTGACCAGAGGGGGAGCACTTTTAAAACCGACACACAGCCTTTTTTGGGACCACCCTAATTTTGATAGATTTCACCACCAGGGGTGCAAATGAGATATTCTCTATTAGATACAATGGTTTTCCGTATTGGGACCATGATTTATGTCCCAATACGGTCCTCATATGGAAGGTACTTGTCCTTGTTGATGTCTCAAGAAGGGTAGAAATACAAGAACACACCCCCCCACACACAGACACTCTTGTATTTGTTAACTTCTCGAGACCTCAGAATAATGCCCACCTCCTAAAGACCAGCTTTTTTAGATATATAAAGATTTGTGTTTACAACATTATTAATATACACATACTATGCCAATATAAAAAAAAATCTTGTTATGAAAAATTTGTTGGAATTTCACAAGAAAAAGGTCACAAATCCACAAGAAAAACTTAGAATTTTGGCAGTATTATAATAAAAGTTGTCATTTTACTCAGCGCAAGTCAAAATTTGACAAGAAAAACTGAACATTTGTGCAATATTATGATAAAAGTTGGAATTGTACTCAATAGCAGTCACAATTTTACAAGAAAAGCTTAACATTTTGGCAATTTTATGAAAAGAGTCGTCATTTTACTCGACAGAAGGTCACAATTGTATAAGAACACTTCAAAATGTTGGCAATATTATAATACTGTTCGGTAATTTTACTTGGCAAAATTATGACAAAAGTCATAATTTTACTCACAAAATGTCACTGGTTTACAAGAACAAAAACATTGGCAATACTGTGATAAAAGTCAGAATTGTATATGACAAATGTCACCATTTTCCGTTAAAAAGTAATAATTTTACATTAAAAAAGTAATAATATTACATTAAAAAAAAGTAATAATTTTAAATAAAAAAAGTAATAATTTTAAATGAAATAAATAATAATTTTACATAAGAGAAAAAAATGTGGTATTACAGAAACTATTATAACTAAAAATAATTTGAGAAATTGTGAGAAAAAGACTGCTTTTAGTTCCAAAAAATGTGTTTTGAATTTTTTGTTGGCAATTTTTTGAAAAGAGTCGTCATTTTACTCGACAGAAAGTCACAATTTTATAAGAAAACTTTAAAATGTTGGCAATATAATAATGTTCGGAATTTTACTTGACAAAATTATGACTTAAGTCATAATTTTACTCAAAACATTTCACTGTTTTACAAGAACAACAAAAACATTGGCAATATTGTGATACAAATCAGAATTGTATTCAACAAATGTCACCATTTTGCTTTAAGAAGTAATAATTTTAAATAAAAAAAGTAATAATTTTAAATAAAAAAAGTAATACTTTTAAATAAAAAAAGTAATCATTT